>NC_068997.1:555315-560345 GCF_001194135.2 Octopus bimaculoides
ATATATAGTGCGTATGTGCACGTGTGTACTTGTATACACAATTCTTTCACGCACAGTTATTCTTATGTATATATATTTGAAACGTCATCGTACTCAAAATATCGTTTAATCATTTAGGAAATGCATTTTGAAAAAAAAAAAAAAAATTAAAATGCCATGCTTTCGTAATGAAGAGTCCACATCGTTTAATTTTGGGTCGTAGATTTCAGAATTTATGTATTAAATTCTTTCAGAGTGACCTTTTCAAATATAGTGCATATGGAATGCACATATTAGTAGCAGTAGGAATTATGATAGAAAACGTAGTAATTTTAACTTTTAAAGGAATTTTTGACGCTTTTCCCATATATATAAGCAGATAAGATAATGGTGTAATCTTTGGTTAGTAAAGTATTAAATCTCACTTCTTGACTGATCATAATTATAAAATTACAATGATAAACGTCTTAGCTATATTAATGAAGTGGTAGTTTGGGATGATTAATTGGGCGTTCTTTTCCCGTGACTAATTCTACTCTCTGACCTTAGACTGAATTCTAAACATACCAATATTTAAAATTTTCTAAAGAACTGTTAAGTGAGTGACAGACATCTAATCGGCAAAAGTGAAATTGTTCTTAATGCAATATTTTACCTTCTAAAACAGAAAAATTATTGTTGACGTCATAAGAACTCAAAAACTTTGAAGGAACGTCAAATAATTCATTCTTGGGAAAGTGAAACTAGAAACAATGGGTTAGAAATTCACACATAAAAGTCAAATTCCGCTCTTGAAACACTAACTTTCATCTCTTATAAGCACGAAAGAGGTTCTACCATTAAACCAAAGTTACTTTGTGGGTTTCTCTATCCATTTTAGTGACTTTATAATTATCGGTGAGAATCGTGTGTTGTTGATGTCATAAGGATTTAGAAAATTCGAGACAATGTGAAGTAATTCTTTTTTGTAACAGTGAAACTCGAAGCAGATGTAGCCTTCAGCCTTTTCTATCCAAAAGGTTTTTTAACTCAATTTATAGCTTTATCTGCTTCGAGTTTAACTGTTCTAGAAGAAAATATAATTATTACTAAATTTTCGGGCAGCGAGCTGGCAGAATCATTAGCGAGCTGGCAGAATCATTAGCGAGCTGGCAGAATCATTAGCGAGCTGGCAGAATCATTAGCGTCAGTCAAAATGCTTAGGGACGTTTTGTCCCTCCTTATATTCTGAGTTTAAATTCCGCGTGGATTGACTTTGCCTTTCATTCTTTCGGAGTTGATAATACGTACCAGTTGTGTACTGGGGTCGATGTAATCGACTTATCCATTCCCAGAATCTGCTGGCCTTGAGCCAAAATTTTAAACTATTATTATTATTATTATTATTATTATTATTATTATTATTATTATTATTATTATTATTATTAGTATGTTAGAGAGCAGTGCATGCCATCAAAGTGACACTGGGGTACAAAATTTACGAAGCCCAGTAAACCCATCATGACTACCCGTCTGATAAGGGTACACCAGGCACATGCATCACAACCATGTGTGTGCGACATAGTGGGCTCTTATCAAGATAAACAGCACACGACCTTGCAGGTGGGGCGCAGTGAGAATTTTCTTCAGGTCGAGTAGCCAATCCCGCTCAAAAGGTCCCTGAATAAGGGTTATCTAAGGATGTTGAACAAAAAAGCCATGTTTCCAGAGCTGAATTATCCAAACTCCAAATTCCTCTCAACACATGGTTATGATGCTTCCTCACTACTTCTGCTTTTGATCAGAGATGCTCATATCGTCAACTATCAAGGGACATGCTGAACTGGTTAAGGTCAAGTAACTGACAAGAAAATCTGTGGTTTTGAGAAGAATATTTGCTATAGCCCTATTATTATTATTATTATTATTATTATTATTATTATTATTATTATTAATGCGAGCGTGCTGGCAGAACCGTTGGCACACCGGACAAAGTGCTTAGCGGCATTTCATTTGTCTTTACGTTCAGAGTTTAAATTCCGCCGGGGTCAACTTTGCCTTTCATCCTTTTGGGGGTCGATAAAATAAGTGCTAGTTGAGTACTGCGGTTGTTGTAATCGACTTACCTCCTCCCCTGAACGTGCTGGCCGTGTGCCAAAATTTGAAGCCATTATTATTAATTTTTCTGCTGGTCATCCAATCGACACTTTGTAACACACTTATATCATAACATTCTCGCTAATTCTCAATGATGCGTATCGAGTACATGGTTAATTTTATTGGACAACAAGCTATCATTAAATGCAGAACCCACTCATTAATTAAGACCCTAATTACTTCAAATAGTATTGTATTCTAGAAGATAATGCGTTTCCTTTATCGTATTTAGTGTTTTTTTTTTTTTGTTAATGGTCCTGAACATGTCTGAAAATCTCGTCAGTTGTAAATTAGAGACAGGAAATCGTTAAAAATCCCAATAAAGCAATTAATTACACCAAAGATATTTCAGTTTTTATGCTATCGACTGTGTAGATTTTATTGTAAATCAAAGCTTATAATTGTTTTTAAAAAAGACTTACAGCAATGCAGGTGGGAATTTGGCAAAATATGTTGAGTGATGTCTATAAATAAAGACAAAGACAAGATATTATACAACCTACATAGGTTGTTTAATGCTTCTGTACTATTTTGGGAAAGAATCTCCTAATCAAATATAAAAAAAAACATTCCAAGAGTTCGGAGAAAAGTGTTGTTCCTGGGAACCTATTCTGGAATATTGTGAAAAGTATTTGATTAGTGTTCATACAGTTATGGTTAGTAATATTCGTAGTATCAGTGCATCAGATGGTGTGGGAAGCAGCAGTAGAAGGTGTCCTGGTAAGAATGGTTAGCGTGTAATAGTAAAAAGGTCAGTGGACAATAAAAATAGTAAAAAGGTCAGTGGACAATAATTGAACTTTAAGGTAGTAAGTTATGTTCAGATTTTCTTTGTTTAAAAATAAAATGATTGGTAGTATTAGGTTGTTATATATGATAAAGTGTGAATGTATTAGGTTGTTATATATGATAAAGTGTGAATGTATTAGGTTGTTATATATGATAAAGTGTGAATGTATTAGGTTGTTATATATGATAAAGTGTGAATGTATATGAAAAATAGAAGAGATTAGTAAACGTGGCATAAGTTAGGAAGTTAGGGGATATGCATTAAGAGTTATTGGAAAAGGTTACTGAACAATAGCTGAATTTTGAGGTAGGTTAACAGAAGGAGAATAACAACATTTATAAATAGCAAATTGTATTAAGCTTTTAGGTTTAGTAAAATATGCTGTAGTGATGTGGTGAATCTGTATCAGAATTTAGTGGAAAGGTGAGAAAAGGTACGTGGGTGAGAGGGAGGGGGCTAGAAAAGACAATTTGCACCATTCAGTTCGACTGTGTTGCTAATGTCTGGCTTATGTTATTTTTTATGAGAAGAGTTTCCTTGATTCTCAAGTTACCGATCTTCCGGTCAGGTGCTAAATTTCAACTTCACTCTTACGGCATCTTTTGAAGTGTTTCTTATCCGAGAAAGTGCGAGCGTGGAGTTTCCAGATTGCACTGCCAATATAGTGATCCCTACATCTATCGCTTTTCACCTAGACATAGTTTTGTGTCATGGATAGGGCAGCTGTTAGCATACACGTATTGTTCTCGGGAAGTTGCTTCCTGGCAAGGCTCCAACGTAAGTGGAGTCTAGAGTGCCGAAAGAAGGGTTCTGTCTAACCCCCTCTCTGCGAAAGGCTTTTCGAATAGTGGTGGTAGTAGTCCGGTTAAGATGTAATAGTTCCAGGAAACAAAGCTCTTGTGATGGTTGTTTTGTGTTTTGCATTGTGGATCTTGTTGAAGATGGATGGAAGACGTGGGGTATCCGTTAAGCCTCAAGTTTTTTTGTTTTTATTTTTGAAATGTGCAGAGTTAATGTCTCGATCGGTCGCTTTGCTACAACTGCGAGCAAATTCATTTTGTATGTCGTTATGACTGATACCGTATTAAGGGGATGATTTAAAGCGCACTGGTTATTTTCTTGAAAAATCGTTTGGTGATATTACCAGAAGCAGCATCGGGTTTTTCGTTCTCCAGACTATATGAATTAAACAAAGGAAAAACAACAACAACAGCGATAAGACTAATACTACAAATAATAATAATCCTTTCTATTGGAGGTACAACGCTCGAAAATTGGGGGAAGGCATTAAGTCGATTACATATCTGCGATGTTTTCCTCAGTTCTACTGGTTGCGGGTTTCACAGAACGTTCGTCAATATTGAATTTTTTTCTGCCATCTTGAAAACGTTTCAGCCACTCGTACACTTGTGTGCATCTCATACACTCCTCTCCATACACTTTCTGCAACTTTGCGTAGGCCTCTGAGCAGGTATCACCAGGACAACTTTCTCTGTCATGGTCAATGCGACAATCACACGCTACACACCATCCTTCCAAGCACTGCTATAAACAGCAGAAGTGATCTAAAACGCTAAAACTTAGTGCACGTGCACCGCAGAGTTCAAAATCAATTTTTGCCAAGCAGTTTCACTCTGCGTGGTCTAGCTTCGTTACTATGGCAACAGTCCGGATACTTATTGATCAGACCTCGTATATATGTGTGTGTGTGTGTGTAGAATGTTGAAAAGTGACACAAGGCTTTGGTCAGTCAGATGCTACCGTAGAGAACACTTACACAAGGTGCCACACAGTGAGACTGAACCCAGGACCATGTGGTTGGCAAGCTAGCTTCTTAACACATAGCCACGCCTGTACCTTTATATCAATTTAAAAAGTCGAAATGAGATTGAGTAATATTCATTCCTTTCTCGACGACTTCAAAATCACCTTAAACATGTGTGTGTAGAATGCTGAAAAGTGACACCCGAGTTGATACGTATAAGGAAAATAAGACAAGATAGAATTTTAAAATAATTTTACCATGAAATACATTTTGTAATGGTTAGTACTGGTTTCTGTCTTTTCGACTTTTTCAGCTAAGAATAAAACAAAGGTGGATATTATGTAAGAAGAAAAACAGTTA
>NC_068997.1:560733-563066 GCF_001194135.2 Octopus bimaculoides
GGAGGAGGAGGTGGGGAGGAGGAGGAGGAGGAGGAAGATGATGATGAGGAGGAGGAGGAAGAAGATGAGGAGGAGGAGGAGGAGAAGGAAGGGGGAAGGAGAAGAAGGATAAGAAGAAAAGGAAAAAGACGGGAGTGGTTTTATCCAGTAGTAAAGGTTGTCGTGAAATCTACTTTAATGGTCAAGTGACCTCACAATGGTCAGTTGTGATTGTAGTACAGTGGCGACTGTTCTAAGTACACCAATCGTTTATCACTGTAGTAGTGTCATCTGTGGTGGAAGCATTCAAGAGCGATTTATATTTTGCGATAAAATATGATTCTTTGCTAATGCGCTGATTATAGGTTGCATTGTCCCTAAATTTATAGAGGGGATAAATTCTAAAGTTGGGTTGTTCACTAATGACGTGAATGTTGATGTGTTCACTTAATGCTATTTTTCTGTATTCCCGTATTTTAATCTGGGGTTTATGTACGGTCATCCTTTGGCATAGACTGTTTTTAGTTTGACCAATGGGAGTTTAGTGGTTTTCGTCACTGCATGTCGAAATCTTTAGAAAAAATTTTAATGTGTCATATAGATGTAATTTTTGACGCTAAATCCGAATTAGTTATTCATCTATTCCAGAATAAATTTGCGAAAATGTTACAGGTGTTCAAAGTTTTAGAATTTTCAGAATTTTCAGTCAATCAGAAACCAGTGCGTTCGGTGTCTCTAGCATCATCGGGGGAAGCAGAGTACCGGCATGTCAAAAAATCAAACTAGCTGCAGTAAACAGTGAAAAACATTAAAACATGCGCGAGTCAATTAAATATCTAAAAGTTACGAACAAACCAACAGGAGTTGCTAGAAATAAGTTAAAACATTAAAATATACACGAGCAAAGTTAACAGTGAAAACAGTGAAAAACATTCGCGAGCAAATTAAAATATTTAAAAGCTACGGGCAAACCAACAAGATTTGCTAAAAATAACAGTCAAAACATTGCTTAAAACAGGCATTTATTAGTTTAAAAAATTCAAGAACGAAACTTTGCAATATACTCTACGATTTTATAAAATAAATTATCTTTCTCATATCTCCTTCTCCATATAAATTCGCAATGATCAAGAGTCAACCATTGAACGGTGTGCCCTACACCGGCGTTTGTTTCCACGCTTTAAAGATGCCCATGTACTCTCAATTTGTTGAGTGTGAGTTCCATCTGTTATGTAAACAATTATAGAATACGTGGTGGTTACACTGCAAACCAAATATGCGCAGCATCTTTGGTTACTATAGAAACAGAGTTCTTCCCAATCAGCTATGGATCACATTTTCTACTTTGTCTTATTTTCTTTATACATATCAACTCGGGTGTCACTACTCAGCATTCTACACACACATGTTTAAGGTGATTTTAAAGTCGTCGAGAAATGAATGAATATTACTCAATCGCATTTCGACTTTTTAAATTGATATAAAGGTACAGGCGTGGCTACATGTTAAGAAGCTAGCTTGCCAACAACATGGTCCTGGGTTCAGTCTCACTGCGTGGCACCTTGTGTAAGTGTCCTCTGCTGTAGCCTCTGCCTGACCAAAGCCTTTGTGAGTGGATTTGTTTGATGGAAGTTAAAAGAAGGTATGTTGATGCTAACGCACGAAAATCTCGCACCTTGAGTCCCTCTGTTACTTCTGTGAAATATTAATAAAAATGTATGTTTGTGCGTGTCTTTGTGTCTGTTTGTCACCCGCTACCGTTTGGCAACTGGCGTTAGTTTGTTTACGTCCTCGCAACCTAGCGGTTCGGCAAAACGGAACTGATAGAATAAGTACCAGGCTGAAAAAAAAAAATTCATTTGTCTAAAAATTCCTCCAAGTCGATGCTCGAGCATGGCCGCTGTCTAATGACTGAAACAAGTAAAAGATAAAAAGAGAGAGGTGAAAGGGAGAAGAGAAAGAGTAAGGGTGATAGGAGAGCAAATAAGAAATAGAGAAGAGGAACGAAAAGGGAGGGTTGAGATAATACGGCGGGAAAATAAAGGTTCGCGCGGAAAAATATAAGCGAAGAGCGGTAAACTGTAGAAAGAGGAGTAGGAGGGATAAAAATAGAGAGAAAGAGAGCCGAGATTATAATACATGAAGAAGTTATAGTAGGAAAGAGAGATTTTATTGGTGGAGTATTTGAAGGAAGAGGGCGGAGAAGAGGTAAGACACACCTACACTGGCTGAATGAGAACGAGCAAGAGAACTAAACGTGCTTCTTTGTCTTTTAATTCCTTCCTTCCTTCTTTCTCTCTGCATTTCAGCAGCCACACACACACACACACACACACACACACACACACACACAC
>NC_068997.1:563456-569483 GCF_001194135.2 Octopus bimaculoides
GTGTAGATAGCTAGATAGATAGATAGATAGCTAGCTAGATAGATAGATAGCTAGCTAGCTAGATAGCTAGCTAGATAGATAGATAGATAGATAGATAAGGCGAGCAAGTTCGGTGTAGGGACTAAGTCGATTACATCGACCTCCGTGTTCAGCTGGTACTTATTTAATCGACCCCGAAAGGATGAAAGGCAAAGTCGACCTCGGAGGAATTTCAAATCAGAATATAAAGACGGACGAAATGCCGCTAAGCATTTTGTCCGGTGTGCTAACAACTCTACCAGCTCACCACTTGCTGTCTGCAGAATATTAAAGAAAAAAGAAAGAAAGAAAGAAAAACAAACTAAAATAACTAAAATTAAACAAGCTCGGCAAATGATTTTCAATAATTGAATTCGATATTTAGAACATTTTGATTTTGTTGCATAACTTATAATTTATTTAATACACAAAAACACCGGTCAGTTTTTAAATGCCAATTTAGCATATTTTATGCTCGATGTAGCATTTTTTTTCTTTTCAGCATTTAGCAGAAAACGTTTGAATCTAGCATTTAGCAGGGAAAATAGCAGGTTTAAAATTTTATTCAGCATTTTTTAGCATTTTCCTCTGATCATGACATTTCCACAATAGTTACCCTTTTTTCTTCTTTTTCTTCCTTTTCTACTTTCGTTAAAGTATCTTACAGCCAAATTTTAATACTATCGTCTATTGTTGAATTTTTCTTTCACTTTCATGAAATCTCAAATGAAAGTTTATCAAAAGGAAACTTATCAAGTTATGAACACCTCCCAGCCCGCTTGGATACAGAGTGGTGCTGGTGGGGGGAGAGGGGAAAAGGTAACTCAAGTCAGCACCTGAACTCACTACACAATAATGTAAATATATTGCAAAGAATGAAAGCTTGGAAATTCGTCTTAACAATGCTTTATTCTGTAGTGAAGAGTTTTTGTCATGACAGCTTGACTGAATTACTTTCAGTTTGACTGTTTTAAAATAGGCCTTTGGTTTTTCATGCTTGTTTTGGATTATATATCTTGTATAGAAGTACGGGGGTGGCAGGGTCTTCCCCTTTATATTTCTACTTACTTTCTTTTTCAAGTATTGTAGTTATATTTGTGGTTTTACCAATAGATGTTAAATGTAAGATTGGAAGCGAAATATGATGTTCCCAGGTTTATATCAGAACACAGTTTTAGGAGTTCTGCAGATTTTACTTTTCCATTATAAGTTGGACTGATAAGTTGTGTTTTCAATTTTATATTTTTATTAATCATTCAATTTATTTTCTTGCTTCCCATTACATTATAATGAGCAAAGAAAATGCAAAGTTGTACCAGCAAAAATTCTGAAAGGGGCTTAAGATGCCAACGTTTACTAAGCGGTTGTATGAAGTACCTAGTGACCAATCTAAAGCACATTGCAGATATTGTAGATGTAATATGTTGGCAAAATATTCTCTTTTAGTAAGCCACTGTGAAGCAAAGAAACATAAGGCATCAACTCCACAGCAAATGATTACTCTTATCAATTTTATTAAAACCAAAAATGATAAGACATCTATGCTTGAAGCAAATTTAGCAATGTTTATTTGTTGCCACTCATCATTTGATAGCTGGGATCACTTAATAGAGTTATGTAAGAATTATATGTCTGATTGTGATATTATGTCCAAAGTGAAGATGCATCGTACAAAATGAGTAAATATTGTGAGAAATGTTCTAGCTCCATATTTTGATTTCTGATATAGAAGATAGAAAATTTAGCCAGTTATTAGATGAATCTAATGATATATCGATAAACAAGTTGTTAGGAATTGTTATCATATATTACAGTGACACAAAAGTGGTACATACATATCTCAGTATCGTATCTTTAGAAACATGTGATGCAGATGGCATTGCAGATGCCTTAAAAATTGAATTAGCAAAGAAGAAATTAGATATAAAAAATTTACAGGCTATAGGAACTGACAATGCTAGAGTCAATAATGGTGTTTTCCAGAAATTAAAAGTTCCGTCATTACTTCTATTTAGATGTGTATGTCATTCTTTACAGTTAACAGTATCCCACACATATGCTGAATGCCTGTCCATAAATTTAGAATTTTTAGTATCCGAAACCTATAAATGGTTCTCTCATTCTTCAACAAGACAAAGTGCCTACAAACAACTTTACCTTTCTATCAATGATAAAGAGCCTTTGAAGATTGTGAATTCTTGAACAACTAGGTGGCTGTCAATAGAACCAGTTGTAAATAGAACTTTAAGCCAATGGTTTGAATTGAAAATTCGCTTCTAATCTACAACTACAAAAGAAAAATACCTTGCAGCACAAACGTTACATGAAATGTTTTGTGATTCTAAGAATGAACTTTACCTTTTATTTTTGCATCCAATTTTAAAACATGTTCAGGAAGCGAATAAACTGTTTGAATCAAACACTGTCGACAAAACAAAATTGCTTAGAGATCTTCCAAAATTTGATCCAATCTATTTTGCTAATATGATAGTGTTGCCAACATTTAGAATTGATCCTCTTGATCCTGATGCTTCTATTGAAAAATGTCTGGATCCTAAACCAAATTTAGGCTACAGGTTTGAGAGAAAGATAGCAGAAGTGATTATCAAGAAGACTGTAACAGCCAACGAAGAAAATAATATTCGCAAAAGAGCACAAAAATTTTTACTCTGCCTTTATAAAGAGCTCAAGCAACGTTTGCCAGAAAATATTAATATACTGCAGAATACCAAATGTCTTTCTGTAGAGTATATTTTGCAGCATTTCAAAGAATCAATTCTACCTGTCTTAGAAGCAATGCATTTAAATGAAGAAAAAAATTGCTTCATTTAAAATTCAGTTTAATAGCATTCATTTAGTTAAATGGACAACTGCATCAAATTCTGAGGCATTCTGGCTGGAAATCTTGGAATATAAAGATGCTACTGGAGGAAATCCTTTCAGAGATGTTGCAAATTTTGTCATTAATCTATTGACATTGCCAAACTCAAATGCAGAAGTTGAACGGTTGTTCAGTAATATGGGTGTAATCAAATCAAAATTGAAAAACAAAATGCGTCTTCCTATGCTTAGATCAACACTGTCTATAAAATATGGCCTGAAAAGATATGGCAGATGTTGCAAAAACTTTGATATTCCAAAACACATGATTGACGAGATTGGAACCGTGAATGTATTCAGAAGTCAAGACCTAGGCACTGCAGCTGAAAGTGATCAAATCAGTGAAATTCAAGAAATTATTTCTCAATGCTGAATATAATTAAAGAAAGTAAATAAAAATGTAAATAAAAATTAAGCTTTTTGACATAATGTCTTTAACATCTTTTTTTTTTTCTTATTTAGCATTATTTAGCATTTTGGTGGGTATTTTTTCTACTGACATTTAACATAAAATTATGATTTTAAGTTGGCAATACTGGCTATAATCATTCTGGTAACTAACATGATGGCGACTAATAAGGGAGCGATCTGGCAAAATCACTAGCGCCTCAGGCAAAATGTTTAACAGCATTTCGTGCATTTTTTCATTCTGAGTTCAAATTCCGCTGTGGTCCACTCTGCCTTTTATACTTCCGGAGTCGATAAAATAAGTACCAGTTGAACTGAGATCGATGCAATCTATTTGTTCATTTTCCCCGAAATTGCTGGCCCTGTACCAAAATTTGAAACCAATATGATGGCAATTAATAGAATCACTTTTTTTTTCCTATCGTAAAGTAAGCGATGCATTCACATGAAAGTGGTCTTACAATAATAAATTGCAAATCAAAAGGGCAGAAATTTTATAAGAAAGAAATATTCCATTTAATCATGAATTCCAAACATTTTTTATTCTATAAGCGGGTTTTTCAAATATCTTGGTCATGTAATCCGTTAATCGTTATAAACTAAAAAAAATCTCCCATTTATGTTTATCTCCCTCCATGTTTAGCCACCAGTGGGCAACGAAGAAATAAATTAAAGAATATCACTTTCCGGATAGGAATACCAACCGATAAAGACAAACATTCTTGTGCATCTTAATAATGGCTAAATTCTGTTCGAAGTTGAGAAGTTTCTTTCTTTTACAACCGAAGTTGCAGAGATGATTTGGAAAAGTTATATCAGTCGACCGGTTTCAAACAAAGGCGCAGGCGCGGCTGTGTGATAAGAAGCTTGCTTCTCAACCATGTGGTTCCAGGTTCGGTCTCACTGCGCGGAATCTTGGGCAAGTGCCTTATACGAATACATCGGGCTGACCAAAGCCTCATGAGTGGATTTGGTAGACGGAAACAAAATGAGCTCGTTGTATATGTGTGTATATATGCGTGTATATGTGGGAGGGGGACACTTTTGTATTTGTGTTTGTCCCCACTCCACGTCGCTTGACAGCCAGTGCTGGCGTGTTTAGGTTCCTGTAACTTAGCGGATCGGCAAAAGAACCGACAGAATAAGTACCAGGCTTAAAAATAAATAAGTACCGGGGTCGATTCATTCCACGGAAAATACTTCAAGATGGAACCCGATCATAGCCGCAATTTAATGACTGAAACATGCAGAAAATAAAAGATTAAGGAGGTAAGAACTCTAGTTTATGAAGTAAATCTAAAATTGTTTTGTTTCCGTTTTACTTTTCAAAGTCATTGCCATTACACTGAGTTCATTCTCTAAGGATTTGTAACGGAACATACTTGGGATTTTGGGCTGCAAAGTGTTTATATTAGGCATAGATAATGTTATGGAGGAACACTTCAAACTTTTTCAAAATATGTAAAAAAAATTCCTCAGTGTAAACAAATCTTTCATTGAATGATAGAAACAAGTGCTGAATTATTTCAAAATTTGTTGCTTTATGACTGGTTTAATTGCTTTATGACTGGATTAATTGCTTTATGGCTGGATTAATTGCTTTATGACAGGATTAATTGCTTTCCTGGTCATTCAGCATCTGCTATTGTTTCATGGACATTGTTTTCATCCCAGCCATACTTCAAATTGTGATGCTTACACTGTAGAATAGTGGTTCCCAAACTTCTTCAGGCTTCCGCCCCTTTGGCTCCCAGGCCACATTCCTAGCACCCTCCTCTCATCACCACCATAAACATAAACCACTTTCTGCAACAAATTCAAAACAACTGTATATCACAAATGAAAAACTGAACCTAATTAACTCATTATTTGGGGTTTTTTACACCCTTCTCCCCCTTTTGGCCACCCTATTATCACCCCTCTTTTCTTCAACGTATCCCTGGATCTTTCCACCGCCCCCCCCCCAGGGGGACGCTGAAGAAAAGTTATTTAGTAATCCTACTAATTAATAAATACAAGAAAAACAAATATCACCACAGGAAACTAACCAATAACGAGGCAGGAATGAACGACTATTACAGTTTTACATGTTGTTCTTGTTTAATCCAAGGTTAGACACAATCAAGCAGAATCGAGGGAGATTTGGCTACAATTTCTAGAAGGTCAAGTGACAACATCGAGGTTATCTGATTCAACTTCGGTTTCATTTAGATGTGAGATACTGATAGTTCTGTTCCGGCTTGCTGGAAGCTGCCGTTGTCTATGAGACAGTGAACTTTCCTATAGCCACAATAATAGTAATCGGAATTGTACTTAAGTTTGGGTACAGGGGCAGCCATTTTGAGAAGAAGATGGCACCACGGGCCTAGTACTTTACAAGTACTAACTTCATATGGATGAAAAGCAAAGTAGACCTTGGCGGGATTTGAACACAGAATGTAAAGAGATGGAACAAATACCATATTGTATATTTTCAGTCGCTCTAATTATTCTGCCAATCAACAGAGCTAAGATTGATGATGATGATGATGATGATGATGATGATGATGATGATGATGATGATAACAGGCAAAGTCGGTCTCAGCGAAATTGAAACTCAGAACGTAGCAACGGGTGAAATATCGTTAAGCTTTTCGACTGGCGGGCTAACCATAGTGCTAGCACGCCACCTTAATAATAATAATAATAATAATAATAATAATAATAATAATAATAATAATA
>NC_068997.1:570857-572324 GCF_001194135.2 Octopus bimaculoides
GCATGTGGGAATGCCGTTATAATGAATGCTCATTTAAATGTATTTTGCATGGAGTTGATGTACTTTTTAACAGGAGAGGAGTGCCTGCAGGCTGGTTCTTCTCAAGTTCATGCATTTTCAGGTTCAATGTGTTTCAAATAAGTACTGACAATTGAAGGTGATTGCAAAGACAAAGAACTACCTGTTTTTTTTTAACAATTTTAACAGTGAGAACATTGGACAAAATATGTTATAGACATTAATAGTTTGTACCTCAGCTAATTACTGTTGAGAACTGCATAATCCATGTGTCATGTTAGAGATCTAAAAGGCATTTTCGAATTTCATTATTTTCTTTAATTCAGGCAACGCTGGATATTTCTGCTAGTATAGTATATTATATTACATTATGTATGTATATGTATATGTATACACACACACACACACACACACACACACACACACACACACACATATATATATATATATATATATATATATATACACACATACACAAAAGCATAGCCATACCTAAATAAATGTATACAAATACATACCTATATAAATATGTGTGTATAAGTGCAATTTAAAATTTACGTAGACATTCGCAGATGAATATATCTTTATATATATATGTGTGTGTGTGTGTGCATATGTTCGTATGTGTATGTATATCTTTATGTATGTATACGTGTATATTTATTTATGTAAGTATATGGATATACATGCATACAGAGGTTGGACAAAATAATGGAAACATCTTAAAATTTCGAACAAAGTACAGCGACTCGTACAAAGTTCGAATTGTTTCCAAAGGAATATTTGTCCATTCTTCAGTTAAAACAGTCTCCAGTTTTTGTAGTGATGATGGTAGAAGATATTGACTCCTTACTTGTTTTTCTAAAATGCACCATAAATGTTCAATAATATTGAGATCTGGGGACCGTGGTGGCCAGATAAGATGTTCAACTTCACTAAAATGTTCGTGACATTCAGTAACAACTTTAGCTGTGTGAAATGGTGGATTATCACCTTGAAAGATTGCGTTCCTCTCCGAAAGCAGTTCTGCAACCAAAGGATGAATTTGATCAGATAAAATACTTAAGTAGTTTTGACTATTAATTCTGCCATGAAAAGAAACCATTGGGCAAACGGATTTCCAAGATATAGCCCCCCAGATCATTACAGATCTTCCTCCATGTTTAACAGTTGGAAGAAGGCAGTCTGGGTCAAATGTTTCTTTTGGCTGTCTCCACACGTATACTCGGCCGGTGGTTGGAAATAAGGTAAGAGATGAGTCGTCCGAGAAGATATCATTCTTCCTCTACTCTAGGGACCAATTCTGTAAGTTTTTACCCCACTCTAAATGCTTTGCAGCGTTTGTTTTTGAAAGTAGTGGTTTTCTGATTGCAGCCCTCCCGTGAAATCCGGCTTTGCGGAGTTCCCGGCGAACAGTCTTTGTGGAAACTGGGTTCTCGAGGTGGTCAT
>NC_068997.1:573605-574254 GCF_001194135.2 Octopus bimaculoides
TATATACATATATGCATATATATGTTCATATCTATCTATCACTCCCACTATCTCTCTCCATCTCTCTCTTTCTCTCTCTCTCACTCTCTCTGGAATGCTCTCTTGCTTAATCAACTCCACGTGTATTTCTCTCTTCTCATGTGTATGTGAAGTGTGCATACGTGTGCAAGTATAACACTCACAAACACATAAATAAGGAATGCACGCGTACAGAGACACACACATAAATATACATATTCGCACATATACATACATACATGCATACATACATACATACTTAACATGGATACATATAGCAACATGATCGCCTAAACCCAGGATCTTTAGTGAGACACCATTGGATGTGTCTGATGTTGTCCAGACTTCATAATGGGTGCAACACATGTTGAACGGAGTTCCACCCATAAGGGATAGTAGCATGATGGGTAGAAAAGATTGTTGTACCAAATAAAGATTAATACCAAATCCATCTTCTTAATCAATTTTTATATATATATATGTGTGTGTGTGTGTGTGTGTGCGTGTGTGTATATATGTATATATGTAGATATATACATATCTATATATATAGATATATACATAAATGTATATATGTATCTATACACACATATGTCTATAAACGCTTATATATATATATATATATATATAT
>NC_068997.1:575261-575920 GCF_001194135.2 Octopus bimaculoides
CCCGTAATCTAGCGGTTCGGCAAAAGAGACCGATAGAATAAGTACTAGGCTTCCAAAAGAATAAGTCCTGGGGTCGATTTGCTCGACTAAAGGCGGTGCTCCAGCATGGCCGCACTCAAATGACTGAAACAAGTAAAAGAGAGTAAAAGAGATCACGTCCGATTGCTATCGTTCTGCCCAAACCTCATTGCCGCACCCGGTTTATTTGGAGGAGCCTGAGAATGCCAACATCATCCAAATCTGTTGCAACCTTTATAGCCATCATCGATGTCGTCATTATCATTACGGTAGCACCTTACCTCCTCCACCCGCTGCCCGGTATTTCCGCACATCGCATCACATCAGTCACCTCCCCCATCATTCTCTCTCTCATCCAGCCTATCAGTCAGTCAGTCAGTCAGTTACGGAACAATGCTGGTCATGGACGGATATCTCTGTTTTATGGGATATTTACAGCTTCATCACTAACAACAACAACAATAAAACGCCAGTCTGCGCCGCCACTACTACTACTACTGCAGTTATCCGGATTTCCTCGTTTCTAATCATTCACCAATATCTACAACAATTATTCTAACAAATATTGATAAAATAATCTACACACACACACACACACACACACACACACACACACACACACACACACACACACACACACA
>NC_068997.1:577819-579248 GCF_001194135.2 Octopus bimaculoides
TATATATATATATATATATATATATATATATATATATATATGTATGTATGTATGTATGTATGTATGTATGTATGTATATATATAGTGTATACGTATACATATATATTGTTTTTATGTTAAGTTATAAGCGGAAAGAATTTAACGTAAAACCGAAGGATTACTGAATATTTATCAATCTGATGATGATATGCAACCTAAACTTTGAAGTCACTATCAACCGTTGGTTTTTGTAAAGAATTAATTGGTATTTCGATAGACAGATAGAAGTAGAGGTAGGTAGCGAGAGGTATAAGTACTAAATAAAAAAGATATGTTGTGGAAGGAAGGAGGGAGCTGGGAGAAGAAAACAGGGACAGGAAGAGGAAATGGAGCAGATTAGGGGGAGGGAAAGGGTTAGGGTTAAGATAGAAGCTGAGGTTCAACTGTGAGGTTTAGAGGTGGTTTTACGGCTGGGTTAGAATTGAGGGCAAGATCTCCGGCTGTCTTATTGGATTTGTGGTTAAGAAAAAGAGGACAATAAAATTAACGTTAACGACAGCAACAACAACATTAGAACAACAAAAGCAACAACAAATATAACAGAAGTTAGCAACATCGTTGGCAACCAGCAGAATAAAAAACGAAAAGAGAAAATGAAAGAAAAACTCCAAAGAATATTAGGAAGCAAGAGCAACAACAACATGCACTGTTAAAAATACAATGTTAGAAGAAGAATTAAATATTTGTTGTAAATTGCCAAATTAAGACCAAATATAACAACACAGAAATACATCATAGTCAAATACCATCCTCATCAGCACACTCCTCCTTCTCCTCCTCCTCCTCCTCCTGCTTCTCTTTCTCCTCCTCCTCCTCCTCCTCCTCCTCCTTCAACTCCTCCTTCTCCTCGTCTTGTTTTTTTCCCTTCTTCTCCTCCTCCGCTTCATCATCATCATTCATAATTCTTCTAGTCTATTGCAACAACGACAACCATCAGAAAGTCTGATTAAGTGTCCTGATGGAAGCGAACACCAACGAGGAGGGTTCACTCCTAGCTGAATCCCCTCTCAGTAATCCCAGCATTCCTAAGGAATACAGCCAACCGCTTCATGTTGCTCCGCCGCTGAATGTACTCGAACCTCTTACCTCGGCAGTCTCCTTGCTTCCTGTCGTCTCAGCTCTGTCGCACCATGCCACCCTGCATAGCCCCACACGGCTTCACGTATCTTCCTCATCACCATCCTCATCACCACCAGTCACTGGTCCAACTGCGATCAGTGCGAGATCTTTGTCTTCATCATCCTCATCGTCGACCTCATCATCGTCTTCATCATCTTCATCCTCATCGTTACACACACAATCGCCAACATCATCGTCACCGAACCTCAATGCAGTTGCACCGACACAGATACCCCCGCCACCACCCACTCCACCACCTCCACCGCCTCCA
>NC_068997.1:580513-580725 GCF_001194135.2 Octopus bimaculoides
ATATATATATATATATATATATATATATATATATATATATATATATATACATTGATTCACACACACACGCACACACACGCACATACACACACATATATACACACATATACATATATATATATATATATATATATACACACAAACACACACATATATACATGTATGTATATATATATATATATATATATATATGTATATGTGTGTGTATGCGT
>NC_068997.1:584844-586599 GCF_001194135.2 Octopus bimaculoides
TATATATATATATATATATATAGGAAGCTAACAGCCTGTATGTATATCCATTTGTTGAACAGTACTGATCTTCATTATTGTTGTGGGGTAGATATATATAAAACATATTAAATATTAATTAATCTATTGCTATTTTAATATTACTTAGAAAGACTATAATTTCTCCTAGTTTAGGCGTACATTTTTATGCCCCTATGAATTCACCCCGTTACTTTCGCGCATACTATGTCTATACGTGTAACTATGAAGTACAGGGTGTCCACCAAGTCTGGGTACACGGGGATTAACACATACTTTAAGAAATTATTATCTCTTATATTTAATTGTTTATGTTATGATTTTATTTACTCCATGCACCCAGACCTTGTGGACACTCTGTATATTGTATTTGTTTTATATTATACATTTTAGAATTTATGCATGTGTATATACTTCCATAAAAGCATACATACTTGTTAGCATACTCATGTGTGTATTTGTAATTATAATAATTTAAGAAACATATGACTACCACGCCTTTTGACTTTGATGTTAAATAGAGTATTCTTTAGAATGATGCGACTTAATTGAAACATGTTTTATATGTGTATATGTTTGTATGTATGTATGCATGTATCTGTCTGTCTGTTTCTGTCTTTTTGTCTGCCTTTATAAACTATCTATCCATCTGTCTGCCTGTCTTTCTTTCTTTATTTCTTTCTTTCTTTCTTTATTTCTTTCTGTCTGACTGTCTGTCTATCTATCTATCTATCTATCTATCTATTTATCTATCTATCTATCTATCTATCTATCTATCTATCTATCTATCTAGATAGATAGATAGATAGATAGATAGATTACTGTCTATTCATTCACCCCTCTCCTCACCGCGTTGTCCTCTGTTTCACGTGAAATATGGTAAAACAAAATCACTACAGTTTATCTTATTATATTGTAATATTCAAATCTACATAAGGATTATGTTTTTTTAATTTTACGCGTGAGTCCACGGGTACAGTATCATTATCGGAATACATCCGGGTCGATAAAGATAAAGTACCAACTAAGTACTGGGGATAAAATCATTGACGAATAGCTTCCTGTTAAAATAACTGGCCTTGTGCCTATATTAGAAGCCACTGAGCTGGCAGAGTCGTTAGCACGCCGGACAAAAAAGTTTAGCAGAATTTCGTATGTCTTTACGTTCTGTGTTCAAATGCCGCCAAAGTCGACTTTGCCTTTCATCCGTCAGCGTCGATGAAATAAGTACCAGTTGGGGACAGGAGTCGATGTATCCCTTGGTACTTCACCAAATTCCAGGCCTTGTGCCCACAGAAGAAAAGAAAGCATTGTTCTTATTGTGGTTGTGGTTGTTATTCCAATTGCGCCGAGATCTTCTTTGCCTTCCAACCTTTCGAGGTCGATAAAATGACTATCATTCAAGCACTGCGATCGATGTAATCGACAAGTCACCACAGATTTCAGGTTTTCTGCCTATATTAGAAACGGTTAATGTCATCATTATCATCATCATCACCATCATCATCATTAAATTTCATACATTTAAGTGCAAGTATAGATGTGTGTGTATATCAGGATGAGTGTGTGTGAGAGAATCCAAATAGCATACGCACGCACACATACATTACACGCGCGCGCACGCGCGCGCACACACACACACACACACACACACACACACACACACACACATACATGTGCTCATATGTTTGTGTGTGTAATAATTTATATGCATGAATGTGTGTATATATATATATA
>NC_068997.1:586900-588654 GCF_001194135.2 Octopus bimaculoides
TATATATATATATATATATATATATTTATATATTTATATACATATATATTTGAATATATGTATATGTGTGTGTTTTATGTTCGTATTTGTCCCCACCACCACTTGATAACCGGTGTTGGTATGTTTACGCACCGTAACTTAGTGGTCCAGCAACAAGGGTCAATAGAGTACGTACCAGGGTTTAACAAAATAGAATACTGGGTTAGATTTGTTGGACGAAACTCGTGAAGGCGGTGCCCTAGCGTCACTGCAGTTCGAAGATTGAGACAGGTACAAGGTAAAAGATAAAATATATGCATACGTCTATATATTTATGAATAATGAATATATGTGTATATGTGTGTATTTATATGTGTGGATGTGTGCATGTATAAGAATTTGTTCATATACAAATTCTTACGCATCTGTGTCAGTGTGTGTGTGTTGGTGTACGTGCGTGTGTGTGTGTGTGTTGGTGTACGTGCGTGTGTGTGTGTGCGTGTGTATGTAAGAAAAGAGATGAAAAAGAAATAAAATATTATCTCGTGTGCTTCATTAGCTTACAATTGTTTCCACAATAAGACGAGGTCGATTCTTTGTTAAGTGTCTGAGTAATACCTTACGGTCTCATCAGAGCCTCAAAGATGAAGTACAATTCACTTGAGAAAACAAATTCATTTAAGGATATACATATGCATGTATATTTTTTATTCATATTGAATAAGTATGTGTTTGTGTACACACAAACACACACATATATAATGCCCACACACACACACGCATACACACATATATATATATGTATATGTATGGATATAAACCTTTGTGAGCATATATGTATATATGTTTATACGTAGATACACGTAATGCATGAGGTACTATCTGTATAATTCCCTTTATTTTTTAAACAATGCTTGATTGAGAATCTCCTTTGACCATCTTTTGATTTTACACACAATTGGAAAGAAATTAGCTACAGTGCATTTTCATATAAAATACAATTAAGTTTAGCAAAATTATTATATTTTGTATTAAAATTACGTTAAAATTTTGTGATTTTGTTTTCCAATGTTTTCATATTTTAATAATAATATATTCTTGTATTGTTTCTGTAGTTGATTTGTGAAGTGTACTTAACCGATAAATGATTTGCCCTGAAACCGTGCATCGAAACTAAAACGAAGACATAGATTAGCCAACCAAAAACACACTTAAATATTTATTTGGCGTCAAAGAATTTGTCACACCAACTGCGACCTGGTCACTGACATGATCCCTCCAAATAATAAACGCTTGATTGAAGTTAAAGCCTTTGTTTTTGAATAGATAATATACGTCTGCCAGGCTACAATCGTTTTGTAATTGATACTTAATTATGTATTTACTATTCGGTTATAGCAATTGTTCCAAAGAAAATTTAGACAACAATGACAGTAAGTGTGATTTGAAATGAGAGTGTCGCCAATAATGAAAGTTTACTATCGTTGGAAATATTATTTGCTTTTCCAAAGGATTTTCTCATAGCATAGTTTTGTTGTCATACATTGATACTCTCTCTGTAGGAGAAACTATAACATATCCGGGCCATGTTCTAATTATACTTTAACAATTTCTGATTTGGGAGGCTACTTTAGTATATGTATGTGCATGTCTACCATCTGTTAAGTGTTTGCATGCTTGTGTCTGTGTCACTGTGTGTCTGAGCACATGTACATATGTGTGTGTGTGTGTGTGTGTGTGTGTGTGTGTGTGTGTGTGTGTGTGTGTGTGTGTGT
>NC_068997.1:588664-590412 GCF_001194135.2 Octopus bimaculoides
TCAGTTTCTTAGGCGTAGGGCTCGTCCACCTCATCAGATTTTCGGAGACGGATTCGAGGGAAATTTAAAAAAATTTAAATCGCTTCTAGACATTTAGGCCTCCATTGGTCACTCCAAGTCATATCGTTGATTTTGATATCATAGTGACATCAGTTACTTTGTTGTTAGGTCGACGTTGAGCAGACAGGATGTTGGAGCACTTTATCGGAATTTTATACTCTCTTTTTATGAAGAGGTGAGCAAAGTCTCGGCTGGTATATCTAAGTTTTCAGCACTCAAAGGTTTGGCGTTCATTAACAAAGTGTAATTCTGGTAGCGATAAGATAGGTAACTTTTTATTTGTGGTATACATAGGATTGGTGATGTGTGTGCAGTTTCTCACGGGGTAGAAGTAACAACTGCGAGTAGAGAAGGGCATAGTCAAAGATGCACCATAATATTGGGGTAAGTCGTTTCAATGGTTACGGAGTCCTGTGTCACAATGATTCTTACTTGGTAAACAAGAAAGGCGACCCCCCCCCCGTTCGACTTATTCATGGAAAGCTACGGCGCACTGATATCGCTAATCACATCCTGTTATCTAATTTAGATTCTCTACACAGCTTGGAATGATGGTTTCGCCATCACAAGCCAGACCCTGTATAATTTCGGTAAGAACCTTTTAAGCATCTTTAAAGAAATCAACCGAACTGTAAACAACTTACGTCCTGTATGTAACCCTAGAACTCGAGACGGGCCACTATTAAACTTATCGGAAAAGGGTAGCACTAGCAGAAAGCCCAACGAAAGAATTCCACATATATATAGACACTTCAACTATTCCTAGCTGTAATTAGAAACGTAGTCACAGGTATCAGCACAAGGTTTTCAAATCTACCATAGGACGAAGAGATCTTCAACAGGTCCACACAAAATAAAACATTAGTAAAGAGTGACTTTACCGATGAGTTAGTGTCCACGGAGGATAACTCCCCCTACCCACAAACCCGAAGAGTGTTAGAAAGAGAAAGTAATCTGGTTTAATCTGTCATGTGATCTACCCATTTTCTTTAATATAGCTTGAAACTTCCTAATGCTAATTAAAAAAGCTTTTCTCAAGAACACATTCATATCATAGACTCTTTAATTCCCATAGTATCAAGGTTAGTTCAACCGCTGCAAGCACGCGCCTACACGCTTTATGTCGTACACTATACTCTGTAACTGGCGAAATTTTATCAACTGCCCGCTGGGAGGACCCTGTCTCTCAAGGTCTACTCTCACGCCATGTGATTCCATCACAATAAAATACATGGGTATCATAGTTAACGACTCTAACGGAATATACATACTATACCTTTTTCATGTGTATGAATAGAGAAAATTCTATCTATCTGTTGTGTTTCATCTGAAAAGAGCGGAACCTTCTGAATCACGTCCCTGACATCAAATGCGGTATGCTTGACAGAGCTTTTACTTACTCACCTGAAGCTCACAATTACCAACTCTATCTTCAGGAGAAAATGCACCTAATCCACAACTGTTATAAAATAAGTATGTTTGTAAACACACACACACACACACACACACACACACACACACACACACATAAAGATATGTATATGCATATAAATATGTATATATCTCAGGGGAGATCAGCAACTACAAACTCAATCATCGACCAATCATAAAGCGATAACAGGTGCTCCAGCATGGCTGCAGTCCGTCGAATGAAACCATTAAAATGGTAAAAGAATAAAAGAATATAT
>NC_068997.1:591156-591794 GCF_001194135.2 Octopus bimaculoides
TATATATATATATATACATACATACATACATACATACATATAGGTGGTGCTCCAGCATAGCCACAGTCAAAACGACTGAAACAAGTAAAAGAATATATATATATATGCACACACATGCATATGTATATATAAACATAACATATTTATATATATTTATAATTCTTTAACAAGAATATTATTCAAAGTGACTTCGAAATTTTGGCCAGATTGATTTAATGCGTCAGAATCCGATGGCAGAAACTTCGAAATCACTTTTAATACTATTCTTGTTAAAGAATAATAAATTTGTACTTTAAAGATTAATATAAAATTATTTTTTTATTATAACTGATCACAAAGTAAACATTAGTATATTTACATATACTTGTATATGTGATATACCTGGTTAACAGAATGTCCAATGAATTGATTGATTAACGAATTATAAATTATTGGTTCCATTATGCATACAAACCATTGTACATAGAGTGGAATCAGATCCTCAAGATAAAGACTTATGTAAGAATATCATTCCTCATTCTCGCTCTGATTACTCTCTTTCTCTCTCTCACTGTATATGTATATATGTATATATGTATATATGTATATATGTATATATATATATATATATATATATATATATATATATATATATATAT
>NC_068997.1:592566-596067 GCF_001194135.2 Octopus bimaculoides
ATATAAACACACACACACACACACACATATATATATCGTCCATTGGACGATGTAAGTTCGTGATTTGACTGGAGTCTAAAATAGTGTAATTCCGCTTCTGTCTCTGCTTCTGTCTGTGATGCTCTGGCGATCGAAGTAAAAGCAGCACGGCGAGCACGCCGAAGCACACGCTGTTCTTCTGCCACGCTTGCCCACAAGGGACACAAAACAGAAGCATTTTTTGTTTTTCTGGCAATGTAACTCTTCCTTTTTCAAGGCATCCTACCGAAAATCTGTAATTGAATGAATCTTTAAAAAAAATCAATTAAATTTACTTCGTTGCTGTTTGCAAGCACTAAGTATGGTATTTCAACACAAAAAATTTCCACAACGCTGAAGCAATGGTATTGTAAGCACCAAATGGCACGTGGATGCGGACAGTTGTGAATTAGCATTCACATCTATAAGCACACGTGGACAAATCGTATTTCGAGAAAATCGATATTCTATCGACCAAAAGTGCAATTGCGATAAAATGTAAACGATCGATGCAAACACCAGTGCACTGACAGTAAAGTAAAGGTAAAGGGTATTTCTAAGAAATATCACACTTAAGTACGAAATTTAAATAAAAAGAATGTGCAAATCGAAACGGTTTCTAGGACTTCTCTGAAAATGAAAGACAGCCAAAACTGGGCTTCCTTTGAGAAAAAAAGATGTTAGCATTAAAATTGCTTTATATTAATTTGGAAGTAATGAAAATTCTTTACAAATAGAGTTATTTAAGTCCACATAACCGGAAAACTTCAAATGGGATATAGGGTTCGGCAATATGTGATGTTGACCGATAAAGTAGCAAACCTTGTGGATGAATAAGCTACCACAACCGACCGAATAGTGCTTTTTTTTAGAATGTAACCGAAGAATTTGATTAGTAAAATTAGTAACAATGATAAGAATTTGACAAAATATCGTTCAATTATGTTTACTGATAAAAAAATAACTCATAATTCCAAATGTTGATCCTAAAATTCCTTCTTCTTGAAATGGAATTAAAGAATAAACAATGGGCATGGATGTGTCAAATCAAGCGAGTCACGCATAAGTCGAAAAATACCGCTCATTTTTAGTTTTATATAAGAACTGTTAACTAAAGTTTTAGATATTTGTCACCCAAATTTCCACGTTCAATTACCAATCAATTTGTCATTTTCTATTGTCAATTGAATTTCGTTGTGAGAAAATATTCACACAGCTGATTGATCGCCAATTTATTCGTTAAAGTTGATATTTTATTTCATTTTTATTTATTCAGAATAATTGCCTTCTCTTCTTACTCTTTTGTGTCAGCTTATTTATTAAACACAGAATGACACGCCTGGATGCACGTATTCGAGGACAGTTCCTTTTAAAAAGTTATCGATTTTTAATGCAATCACATATGTTCTTTCATGAAATTGCTTAGAAAGCTTAATGCAGTTAATGCTTTGATGCTGATTGGACGAACATATGTGATTTGCAGAACGATAGCCAATAAGCGCTATTGAAATCGGATTTTAAAAGGGAAAATCTCACCTTATGAAATTTAACTGATGCACTAACTGTGACGTTTTTTTACCTATGTGTAAAATTTCAGGGCGATCAGTTCAAAAATAGGCCGTTATAATCTTTTAGACAGATACACATACACGTACATGCATACATACATACATACATACATACATACATACATACGTGTGTGTATATGTGTGTGTGTGTGTGTGTGTGTGTGTGTGTGTGTGTGTGTGTGTGTGTGTGTGTGTGTGTGTATGTGTGTTTGAGCAAGACACTTTATTTCACGTTGCTCCACTCCACTCAGCTGGAAAAATGTGTAGTACCCGTATTTCAGAAAGTCAGCTGTGTCACACTGAGCACTCCACAGACACGCATAACCTAAACATAGTTAAGGGTATGCATATCTGTGGAGTGCTCAGCCATTTGTACTTTAATTTTTCGAGCTAGCTGTTCTATTGACAAGACCAACTGGAATCATTTTCAATTTAAGTAAGATTCCATCTCTGGAATATAGATAACAAAAACAAATTGCCATTTTTAACTTGAGAAAGTCTTCGTTCCAAGGATTTCACTGTCTCTTTCGTTTACTAGAGATGATGAGATTACAAGTGCATCGCCTTCGAGGTGAGATGTCATGTAACGGTTACGAGTCCAAGCGGAGCCGCATTTCATATTACTTTTGTCTTGAAGTCTTCGGGAAATAATCCCACCCTTCGTCTTTGTCTTTTTCTTTTTTTTTTTTAACACGAAGATTTTTTTAGGTCCAGTTGTTTTGGTTTTATGTGAGGTTGTAAGGAAGAAAGGCCCCGCCGATGAGCTCACTTCATGTTTCAGTACTAGGTTTATGTATTTATTTTTACTGCTGTTGTTTAGTAGGTGCTGTCTGAAAGTGACTATACTGCATTCGAAGGCTGTCTGCACTGATTTCAAGCTTCTACCTCCTTAATCACTTCTTAGAGCCTGTTGATAATACTGTTTCTGTAGAACTTTCCAGCTGATGTTAGGATCTTACTGGTTTTAATGTCTATGGAGTGGCTATCCTCTACAGACCAATAAAGCTTCCTAAATGTTGGTATCAATATTGGCACTGCGAATGCATTGTGGGTTATTGTTTTGTTGTAAGAGGAGAGTTCCGACTGCCATATTTTTGTATGTCTCAGATCACTTTATCATCATTCACAACATATTCGTAAGATATGTTTTCATCATTGCCTAGGTAGCATTCTTTATGTGGAACAGAAGAAACAGAAAAACCGTTGCTGTACAGGTTTTGAATTGCGGGAGGACTGATTTTCCATGTTCAGTAACCAATTACGAACACTTCTTTTGGTCAAATTCTATTCCTATGTCAAGTGAAAATGTTTTCAACTCCAGCTGTTTTTTTTTTGGCATTGTTAACATTTTCAACATACAACTTCAGGCCATCCGCAAAGAAATTATGAGTTACATTGGTATCTCTAGCAGTTGCAGTCTTTAACATGCAGTCATTGGATTTTTATATAGCAGAAATAATGTATGTATGTATGTATGTATGTATGTATGTATGTATGTATGTATGTATGCGAACACGTAATCCAGTTCCTATCATATGCCTTGAGTTCGAATCCATAATACATGAAATCTATCAGACAAACAAAGATGAAACCGTCTTCCTTTAATATCATTAGAAACTGAGGAGTTTTCAGAGGTGGCTGTGCCTCTACTAATTGAAGCACCTCTTTGTCTATCCAGCTTATTCTGTATAAAAACACGATATATAAGTCTGTATGTGGATCTATGTTGTTTTGTGTTATGGAAACATTTACATTGGCATCTATCTACCTGAAATCTCTCTGCCTCTCTCTCTATGTGTGTGTCTGTGTGTCTGCGTGTATGTATGCATGTATGTATGTATGTATGCATGCATGTATATATATATATATATATATATATATGTATATATATATATATATATATATATATATATAT
>NC_068997.1:596136-597033 GCF_001194135.2 Octopus bimaculoides
AGAGAGAGAGAGAGAGAGAAAGAGAGAGGGAGAGAGAGAGAGAGATCTTTTATTATCTTTCAGTTAGTACACTGCGGCCATGCTGGGGCATTGCCTTGAAAAGTTTTTGTTTTTTTTCAGTCGAACGAATTGATCGCAGTCCTTTTTTAAAGCCTGGTGTTTATTCAATCGAGTCTCTTTTGCGGAACTGCTAAGCCACGGGGACGTAAATAAACCAACATCAGTTGTCAATCGGTGGTGAGGGACAAACACAGTCAGAAAGACAAACACACAGACACACAAACACACACAAACACACACAAACACAAACACAAACGTACACAAACACAGACGCACACACGCACGCCTCCTGCTCCCCCACCACCCACACACACAGACGCACCACCCCACCCCACACACTTCTCGAAATATCGACCAAGTTATCCGATGTTCTTATACATCGCTACTCACCATGCACTTTATACTGTTTTCATTGTTTTAGCGTTCGAATGACTGCCACGCTACTGCCCAGGCTGGCAGGCCGACATTTCTCCATGAACAGAAAACCGGTCCGTTGCAGGCTTAGCTGTTTCCAGTTGAATGCACTGAAGCAACGTGAAATGCATTGCTTTGCTCACTTGGTTCTTGTGAACGTCAGTGCAAGACCCTAACCAGTCAGCCACGCGCCTTTATATGTGTGTGCCTACATACTAATTTTTGAAAAACTATGATTCCATCGCACGTGAAAGCTGCTAATACATGTCAGCTCATAAGACGGTGTTTGTGTGCGCTTCTTAAAACTCTAATTTTAAATCTTGCCCTTTTCTCTTGCTAACAGTTTTCAACGCCCTCCACCTCTCCCACCGTTTTAATGTATGTACACGCGTATATATATATATATATATATATATATATATA
>NC_068997.1:597099-602571 GCF_001194135.2 Octopus bimaculoides
CACACACACACACACACACACATATATATATATATATATATATATAGCAGAAGATTAGTAAAAGTCCCAGACATAGATAAATCAGTAGAAGTTAAGCGAATAGAAACAACAGCAGCAACAAAATATAAATATCAATTATAACAACAATAACAATAGTGATTAATACAGTTCTGTATTTAAGAGATGAAGAATTATGTACATTATTTTCATTTGATGGATATTTGTCCTCATCTTGTTTGTTGTTAACATAACGTTTCGGCTGATATACACTCCAGCCTTCATCAGGTGTCTTGGGGTGTCATCAGGTGTCTAAGGTATTTTTCGATGTTGTTATTATTATTACTATTATTCAGGTCACTGCCTGAAATCGAACTCGAAATCTTGGGGTTAGTAGACCGCGTTCTTAACCACTATGCCATATGGCCATGGGCAATTATGGAGTGAATTTTAGGGCTTATAAATCTAATGTTCTCCTATCTTTCCTTAATACCAGTTCCCATATGCTATTCATATCTGCACTCGGTCTGCTTAGGTGGTTGTTGTGTCCTAGCATATGTGCTGCTTTTAGTTTTCGTATTTTCCATTGGTGTTCTCTGTCTATTATTCTAACTTCATCCCACAGGGTCTCAATTTTTCCATACATGATCAGCTATACCCGATTTATCAATATCTCCTCGTGTCACAGTTTTGCGATGTTCTTCTACCCTTATTTTGAGGGGGCGACATGTTTCACCTTTGTATAACCTACCACAGCTGCATAGGATGGAGTACCCACAGTTTTGGGTTATATTCTCTTTTATTGGTGGTTTTACCCGAAGGAGATATTTGCGAAGTGTTGTATTACTCTTGAATACTGTCCTGATGTCATATGGGCCGCATATCTTTTGTATCTTTTCGGAGAGGCCTTTCACATAGGGTAGACAGACTGTAGACAGTTTATTGGTTTCATCCTCTCTTTTCTTCATAATTGGAGTAGATAGTATGTTTTTGGGGTAGTTGTTGCTTAATAGATTGTTACTGAGCTTGATCATTTCTTCGTGGTGGGTATCACGATCGGTACTTATATTCTTTGCTCAATGTTTTAGGCACTGAGCAATCCTTCTTTTTACACTGTATGGGTGGTGGGAATTGAAGTTAAGGTAACCTCCAGTGAAGGTCGGCTTGCGGTGTACGGTTGTGCTGAATCCATACATGATGCGTGTTATTAATACGTCCAGGAATTATCTTTTTCCTTTTCCATTGTGAACTGTATGGATGGCTTTATTGAGTTCACATGACAAACCTTGAAAATCTTGTTCTCAACTTGGGATTCGATGCAATGTAGAAAACATGGTTATTAAGTTCGGCAGGAAATACCCGGAATGTCACCAATATAATGTAGAACGAAAAAAGAAAAGAAACAAAAGGTACAAAATGCTCCTCGTCCTTAACCACGAATTGTGATTCGAGAGCAAGCATAATCAAATCGGACAAAAACCCCGTCAAACAGCAGAAAATAACAATACCACCAACAACGACCAATAATAATGGTTTCAAATTTTAGATCAAGGCTAGCAATTTCAAGGGAGGGGGTAAGACACTTATATTGACTCTAGTGCTCAACTGATATTTCCCCAGAGAAGCTCGAGCGCGATCGCGGTTGTTCGGTAAGGCGCTGGAATCCTGAAATGGACAGAGGGGGAGCTAAAGGAGATGGACAGGAAGTCAAAAAAGCTCCTAACGATTCATGGAGCCCATCATCTACGTGCAGAACCGATTGCCTATACACGAAGAGAGCAAATGGAGGAAGGAGGCTGATAAGTGTAGAAGACTGCGTGCGTATCGAACTCAAGAGTTTAATGAGATACCTAGTCCAAAGTAAGGAAACAGTTAGGAACGAGGGAGTATTGAAAGCAGAGAAAAAAGAAGGAAAACAAACGGAAAAGTACAAAAAGGACATGAAGAAGAATTACGCAAGAAAGAACTACACAATCAATTGCATGTAGACACAACAGAAGTTGCTGGAAAAATTAGGTGGGATTGGCTAAAGAAAGGAACAATAATAAATGAGACCAAGAACACCATACTGGCAGCACAGGATCAAGCTCTGGCCACAAGCTGAAGGGTCAGCCTGAGGAATGAGTAAGTGTCTCCGCTGTGCCACATCTGCAATAGAGTGGATGAAATCATTGCCCATATCTCGAACGAATGCCTTAGACTTGTCCAAAACCACTACAAGTTGTGGCGACACGATCAGGTAGCGGGAGTGCTCCATTGGAAACTGTGCGGAAATTGGAAGCTAGAGAGAGGCAAGACGTGGTATGAGCTCAAACCGTAGAGAGTGACAGAGTCGGAGATTAGCAAAATCCTCTGGGATTTCCCAATCCAAACAGATTAAGTACTAGAGCATAATATACCGGACCTAGTGGTGGTGAACAAGATGCACCACACATGCTATATAGTTGACGTTGCATGCTCCTTTGATCCACGAATAATCAAGAAGGAAGGGGAAAAGATAGATAAATACAACCCTCTTAGGTACGAAATAGCCTGACTATGGAAAATGAAGAAGGTGAAGATAGTGCCAATTATTGTTGGGTCCTTGGGGACAGTATCAGAAGGCATCAAGAGGAATATAAAGGAAATTGTATAGAGTAGCCAGTAGAACTATTGCAAAAGGTTTGCCTCCTTGGCACGACCAGAATAACCAGGAAAATATTAGACAGCTGAAAAGAACGAAAAGCATGGTACCGTTGGCTGCAGGTAGTGAGACCACTACGCATGCAACACTCCAGGAGCTCCAACAAAACCTGTTATAAAGAGAAAATAATAATAATAATAATCCTTTCTACTATGGGAACAAGGCCTGAAATTTTAGGGGAGGGGTTAAGTCGATTACATCGACCCAATACTCATCGAGCCCAAAAGGATGAAATGCAAAGTCGATCACGAAGGAATGTGAACTTAAACGTTAAGACGGACGAAATACCGCTAAGCTTTAGGCCCAGCGTACTAACCATGCTGCCAACTCGCCACCTTTATAATAATAATAACGGTTTCAAATTTTGTCACAAGGGCAGCAATTTTGGGGGAGGGGATGAGTCGATTATATTGACCCAAGTGTTCAACTGGTACTCATTTTATCGACTTCGAAAGGATGAAAGGCAAAGTCGACCTCGATGGAATTTGAACTCAGAACATGAAGACGGGCGAAATGTTGCTAAGTATTTTTGTCCAACGTGCTAACAATTTTGGCAGCTTACCGCCTTAAATATGTACCCGATTGAATAAAGGAATACAATGCTGTGTATGTGTGTGTGTGTGTGTGTGTGTGTGTGTGTGTGCATTAATGTTTGCTTTTAACCTTTCGTGGGTCGACGGGGTCAATTGGGATCTTTGCAGATTTTAAAAGTTATGCAACTTTTACATTTATTTAAATGATTTTAATCTCATTACTTTTGTAGTCAATAGTTTACAATAGCATACAAATTTCGAGAAAAAATTTCCAATCATATGGATTTTATAGCATAAAATATGGTAATTGAGGTCCAAATGGACCCCATTGGCCTTCTGTGAAATTATTTTCTTCTGTTCTTTTTTCAGATATTCTGATAAACTATATGTCAATTTTCTTCGTATTAGTACTATTAGAAATGTTGATTTCTTTCAATAAAAGTTTTTTCAGTCACTAGATTATATTTTATTTCTCCTCCATTAAACGCTAATAATAACAGATGCATTTCTATAAAGGGCTAAATTCCTTGTTCCTTATTATGCACTCACTAATATATACAAGATTAAACAAATGTTACTTTATAGATAGTGCGGAAATGTGCTAAAATAAAAGGGGGTCCCTCGGGACCCCAACGGCCTTTTTTGTAATTCCAGCCCCCTCGGTCAACGAAGGTTAAGCCTTTCTTCTATAGGCACAAGGCCTAACATTTTTGTGAGAGGGGGCTAGTTGAAGTTGATTACATCGACTCCAGTGCTTCACTGGAACTTATTTTATAGACCTCAAAAGGATGAAAAGCAAAGTCAGATATGGTGGAATTTGAACTCAGAAAGTTAAGGCGTACCAATTACCGCCGCACTTTTTGCCCGGTGTGCTGACGATTCTGCCAACTTACAAAAAAAAAAAAAAACTGTATGATCATCTTGAAAGAAATGGACGATCAGCAGATGAACATAAGTGCTGCAGGATCGTGAAGGAAAGGATCACAAGGAACAAAAGGACCAGTCGCTAATAGAGAAGGCAAATGTGAGGAACTGCCGGAGAAGGTTGACAAGCTAACCAATGACTTGCATTGACTATAAGTAGGCACGTGATATGGTGCTTCATTCGTGGATTCTAAAATGCCTGGAGAAGGTCTGGGTAGTTAAAAATATGATATATTTAATCAGGAGCAGTATGAGGAACTGGAAGATGGTTTGCACAGCAGGTGGGAGGGAAATTGAACAAGTCAACAACAGGAGGGGAATCTTACAGGAGGTTCCGAGTCATCCTAGCTGTTAGCATATTACCGCTAATTTACTTGATATAATCAATTCATGCTATTGACTGGCATTTTATTTTATCGACCCTGGAAGAATGAAAGGCGAATCTAACCTCAGTTTTTCGGTGTTGATTCATTAATTCTCAACGAAATTATACAAGAATCCACGGAATCATTGTTTATGTTTATTTTATGCATTGGTAAACAGATAGAAATCTATTCTTCCTCTATTGCCTCGGATTGAACACAACACTGCAAGCTAACGAGTCACTCGTCAATTCTAGAGCTTTGCTCTCCTTGCAATGACAAATAACATATCAGCTATATCGGCAAAGACCCAGGTGAACTCGTAGATCATTGAGAGTTAAGTATCTTAGCTATGGGTACATGAAACATTTATTATAAGACTACTACGACCTCTTGGTTGCCAATATCCACTCGACTATGTTCCCAACTGTACAGATCTCATTAGTAAATGAAACTAAATATTTAATATTTCGCTATTAACGAAAACCTGTTTGACACAACACTTAATTTTAATTAATCTGTTATTGGTTAGGGGAAGGTGTGGTATCAATAATGTATTTTAGATCGTTCTACTGAGAGGATTCGCCATTAATGGGTGAGATATTAGAATGAATAGACAAAAACAGGACTAAAATTGTGCTAAATACGTATTAAGTATGTAAGCGTTTATAATCGTGATCCACCTAATTAAGATCAAAATATGTCAACGTCATATCCTCAAAATTTCTGACATAAAACATTACCGTTATAACTTATCTTTTATCCCAGACGGGACCTTGATGACTGCCATGAGGCAGGAAAGTATACTAGTCCTTATATATTTGATACTCTATATTTAATACTCAATATTTCATATATTCAATAAGACAAGACATTCAATACTTCATTTCATTTTACTATTTATATTATATATTCCATATTCTATATCCCACATTAATTTTATAAAAATATAAATAAAACATAAAAAACAGAC
>NC_068997.1:602705-603917 GCF_001194135.2 Octopus bimaculoides
TATGTATGTATATATATATATACATATATATATATATAGCATTAATAAAATAGATGGAAAAAAGATTTTATTTAGTACGACACATGTTTCGACCTGTTCTGGGTCTCTTCGGGTACATAACCCAGAACGTAAAGACGTACGAAATGCCGCTAAGCATTTGGCCTGGGGTGCTAACGATTTTGCCATTACATTTGTCTTAGTTTCAAATTGATATTCTCCTTTTCTTTTATGTACTTACATTAATTACGAAAATTCGCCAGAAATTTATGAACATTTATGAATATTTATGAATATTATGAAAATTCGCCAGAAAAATTCGTCAGAAATTATTATATAGATATATTTGTTGTGTTGTCCTCTACCATTGTTAGGAAATGCCACCAAATTATTTAAGTTATATCGGCTCTAATGAAATTAATCGGCAGACATGAAGTGTGTGTCTTTACATTTATGTACATACACACGAACACACACACACACACACACACACACACACACACACACACACACATCGTCAATGTATCATATATCCGATAGAGAAGCACACTGTAAAAGCATAAAACAGTAAAGTATTAGAGTATAGCCTTCGTGAATGCGAAAGCATTGGTCACTCGATGACCAGACGTTAACTTTATTACTTTAATGTGTATATACTGTTGAGATTTTTAAGAATTTCATAAACTTATGAGACATTTGGAGTGGTGTGTCTTGAAGATCACTGATAGAGCTACAAATAATAGCGTGTAAATAAATATTGGATTGGAAAACCATTTTTGACAGAAAATGTCGAGCAGCCTTCGACTTTTCTATCCAAAAGGACTTCAGCCCAATACATACATGTTATTATTTATAACGATATGTGTGCTTAAAGATATATTATTCCCCCAAAATTATATTTATGTGTGATTGTGTGCGCATGTATGTATGTATGTATGTATGTATGTATGTATGTATGTATGTATATATATATATATATACAGTAAGTTTTAACTATATTTCTAACGCGACTGTCTCTCTCTCTCTCTCTCTCTCTCTCTCTCTCTCTCTCCCTCTCCCTCTCTCTCTCTCTCTCTTTCTCTTTCTCTAAATCTATCTTCCCCTCTCATTCTTCCCTCTACTGTTCTTCGCCTCTCCCTGTCACTACTATCTCTCTCTCTCTCTATCTCTCGCTGCTCGTCCTTCGCCTCTCACTGTTACTGCTACTATCTCTCT
>NC_068997.1:604462-613751 GCF_001194135.2 Octopus bimaculoides
GCTAGCCTGATAGACTCGGCTATGTCAAGATGGATTTATGTATTCTTCCTCCCACTTGGATTTTTATGTATTCTTTCTCCCACTTGGATTTGAAATGTTGCCACAATTACAATATGTCTATTCTACTGTAATTTTCTGCATTTTCCTGCAGCTGAAGATTGCTCTACATATTGCATTTAATGTAATGCTCGCATTACTTAAATAAATGGAGTAGCATGAAACGTGCGTACTGCAATCATCTTTGAAATCCGTGTTGCTTATTTTTATATATATATATATATATATATATATATATATAAATGTATGGTGCACGTCAGCACCAGCATTGCTAGAAATAAGAGTGAAAACAACACTTAGCCACGGGCAAAGCACTATCTATTGACTGACAAGGGAGACAACCTCCCTACAGTGGCTAAGAATTGTTTTGACTCTTATTTCTAGCAATGTTGGTGCTGATTTGCACCCTCAGTCACTTTAGTGACGATTATGTTTATATAATAGACAGATATGCATTTGGGTACGTCTATGATTCAATTTTATCTATCGATTGATTGATCGATTGAAAATATAGGGAACCGTTCCACACAATATCTTCCTCAGAGCTAACGCAAATAGGCTATCAAAGAAAAAAAAGAAAAAAAGACATGATGGAATTTGGTCAGTGAAACCCATGTGGGAGGGGGGGTATTTACAAATATACAAACTAAAGGCAAGCGTGGTATTGCTAATTATTTTAAACCTGAAGTATCAACATCTGACTAATTAATTATAAGGTATTGCAATCAGAGATTATAAATAAATAATTTATAACAAGTAAAGTAACGGTAAGACTGAGGCCACATATAATCCTAAATTATTGGACAGATTATCGTTAGTACAGCTGCAATAGGAGTCTAAGATACGATTCTTAGAGTAAATGATACAAGTGCTTGACGAAGAAGATAAACTCTAAACAAGACCAAATAAAACAAAAGCAAAACAAAAGCAACAAAAACGAAAGTAAACATAAACACGAAAATAAATATATGGAAGAATAGAGGAATGGATATATGAAAAATTAGAAATAAAAAAAATACAAAGGATATCTTCTTATTATCAAATAAACCGAGAGAAGAGACAAAGAAAGGAAATCTATAATTAGAGCAGTTAAAAAAATTGACAATTACCATTAAATTTAAATATGCATTATCTCTATGTTATTGAACTAGGAAGGTGTGCGGATGTGATCATATCTATTTGTTCACATGATTGATCATCGAGGGACTAATATAAAGGTTTTGTTGTAAAATTGTTTACATTTTACCGCTAGTTCTTGCCTCTTATTCAGGATCTTTACTCTGAGGTAATACGTATTAACGATGACTCATCTAAGCAAAGATCACATTTAGTTTTCCGTACTTCATAAGGAGGTGCACTGCTCAATATTGATCGTTTAATATTTTGAGATTTTGTTACTATTAAGTTCCCAAATGAGCTTAATGAGGTGTATATACCTTGTTTATCATTTTGTCCATGTTCTTTTGCAACGTCCTGTACCCAGATATGTATCTATATGTACATGTAGATGAAGGTATGTACATACATGTATATATATATATGCATATACTCATATATTGTTTATATATATATATATATATATATATATATATATATATTAGTTGCGCACTCGCTTTAAGGAATAGAGAGAGCCTCAGGTGAAGTAGCCTCATCAATGAACCCACTGAGGCAATGTTTAGGGTGTAATAATGCTAGATTGTCTTGACCTTCACTATCAATTTGACTCTATGTGGCGACTATAATTGAGAATGGTAGCCCAGGCGAGTGAGAACAAATATTCTCCGTACGAGCATAGCTTTCTTTCTTTCAACTTAATGTGACAGTCCCATGAAGGGAATACTACTACTGCTATTTAGCCTTAGGAAGCAGCACCGCTTCCTAGGGCTAAATAGCAGTAGTATTAATCCCTTCATGGGACTATCACATTAAGTTGACAGTATACAACTACTTCATCGCATTACTACTGCATAAATCTCTCTGAGAGATTTAGAAATGTATTATTTCTATTTCTTTTTTTCTTTTTCTGAATAATCTCATAATTCATCTAGCCAGTTGTCTGTACTAGTATGTACACATAATTATGCATCATTACTCATGTGGATTTCCAAGTCATGCACTGACTCCGAGATTGCAATATCCACTGGACCTGTGTATTCTAATTGCAGTCTGTTTGTAGGTGGATGTGAGAGCGCTTTGAACTGCATGTTGTTTTCTTCAGCCTTCTAGAATTCCTTTAGGTCTTTCTGTAGTTTTTGTGGTATCATTAGGGTTCTTGACTGCCTGTAACATTTTCGTACTATCAGTGTAGCTAGTGAGAGTGGCTAACTATATAACAGCAGACATGTATGAGTGAGCCACAGCAAGCATTAGTGGTCTTAGTATAGCTCCTTGAGGGACTCCACTATGAAATGATGCCTCCTGGGTGGGGTACCGTTAGCGTGCAACTACCTGGCTCATATCTTTTTTTAAAAAGTCATGCAGTCATTCCTTTTTATATAAATTGCTAAGCTGCTGTTTCAGTACCCAATTATAACGCTGCAGTAGCTATGTGAAACCGTTCCTTCCTGAATGAAAGTCATGCTGCCTGTCAGTGGGCAAACTCTTTTCTTCTAGGAATGTAATCGGATTCCTTCTGACAGTGTTCCATTACTTTATGTACGGAATCAAAGAGATAGACCTAAATATTTTTGCATCTTTTCTGCTTCTTCCTTTATGGAATATTATACTTTCTTTTAAATTTTGTGGAAGTTCAGCACATGTAAAGAATCTCTGTAAAAAGTATCTGCAGTAGTTTTACCTGTGTCATTTTTTACAGCTTTAAAAAAACAATTACTATTGATAAGAATGTTGGCAAGTTGGATTAACTGCTTTGTAACATTTTGCTTGCGTCAGTCTAATTCCTGAGTTCAAATGACTCACTGTTGATTCGAAGCCTCGTTCGTATGGCTCAGTTCAGTTCGCGATTACGTGAACTCAGGTTCCCATCCACCGAGAGACAGCTGGGGCAAGTGTTTTTTATCATAGCCTCAAATCAACGAAAACCTCCGAATAAAATTTGGTTGATAGAAATGCTGACGTTTCTCTTTATGGGTGTATAGACTTAATCTGTTACCTAGTTTAACCATTACCTGGTCCGTGGGTTGTCTTTAGCAGAGTCCACTTTTTTGTAAGCTTTCTGGCCATGGATGCAGTCCGGGGTCAATGTAATCAACTATTCCCTTCACACAAAATGTCAGGCCTTGTGCCTATAAAAGAAAAAATTATCATTATAATCATGTAATAATATTATTAGTGTATAATAAATTTGCTTATATGTCTGTACTAATATGCAGGCTGCGCGTTATACAATTCAATTGTATATTTACAAAACGATGCAGATAAAGAAAGTTAGATCATCCGACCACCGGAACATAATGGTCAACTCTGAGCTTTTCAGTATACACATATTTTATATATGCATGTATAGCAGCAATATATGACAAAAGTAGGGCTTCGGCAGTTACAAGTTGGAGTATATGATCGCATCTATGTGTGCGTTTTTGTATTTGTTGTAGCATGCAATACTGGAGGCAATATCAATTAAGCATAAATAACTAAATTTGAAGTAAAGGACATTAAAATGATACTAATGGATACTTGGAAAATTCTGTCTAATTAGGGAGAGGTTACCTTAAGCTCTGTTATGGATAGATTGCATGGTGGATTGAACCAGATTATCTCTCTCTTTCTCTCTTCTGGTTTGGGGGTGGGTGCCCTCAGAAAACGGTGCTAAGCTGAGTGGAACAGCAGTAGTTTTACACGAACAATAATATAACATGTGGATAAGGACTGTGAGTAATATATCTGTTCCTTGTTTTTCTGTCCGCACTCATATTTAAGGGATACATTGCTTACAAACACCCTAATATACTATGTTGGCTATAAAAAAACAACCTATATATTCTACTGTACATTATAGTAGCAAAATCAAACACTTTTAAAACATCAGCAATCTAATGTGTGTGTGTGTGTGTATGCATGTAATAATGTATGTATATGTGTTATATATATATATATATATATATATATATATATATATATATAGAGAGAGAGAGAGAGAGAGATGTATATTTATATGCATGTGTATATATCTTGATAATATATAACTATGTATGTGTGTGTTGATGTATGTGTGAGAGTTTGTGTGTGTGTGTGTGTGTGTGTGTGTGTGCTCTCACTTTCAACATTGTGTTATTATACCCTAATTAGCTATGATTTTTCTATAAAAGTACAAGCATTTCCACCTAACGAGAAGCGGTCTGAAAGTTTCCGTTATAGGTCTCTCCTCTAATAAATTCGTGTAAGTTATGTTCTAAGGATCTGTTCTGAAACATGCAATATTTCTGATGCTTATAAATAATTCACCTGTCATAGCAATTAGATCATTGACCTATTTACTGATAGTGCCACTTTAGTCTTACTTCTAAAAATTTCAATCTTGGACCTATTAGCAGACCTATTCAGTGATCTAACTCGGTTCATCATACTATGGGGAAACAACTGGTTTCTTATATCTAATATTCCCAAAACCAACCTAGTACTTTTCCACCATTTTCTAAAATTCTTAACTTCTTTCTATTTCGATCGAGTGGACTACTTTGAAGGAGTTTCTTTCAGGTGGGAATTTAAGACACCTGATTTTGAGATTCTTTTCTTCTTTTATTCTTTTACTTGTTTCATTCATTTGACTGCAGCCATGCTGGAGCATCGCCTTTAGTCGAACAAATCGACCCCGGGACTTGTTCTTTGTAAGCCTAGAACTTATTCTACCGCTCTATTTTGCCGAACCGCTAAGTTATGGGGATGTAAACACACCAACATTGGTTGTCAAGCGATGGTGGTGGGGGACAAGCACAGACACACAAATATATCCACTCACAAGGCTTTGGTCAGCCCAAGCCTACAGCAGAAGACACTTGCCCAAGGTACCCCACAGTGAGACTGAACCCGGAACCATGTGGTCGGTAAGCATATTTCTTACTACACAGCCACGCCCGCGCTTATTATGGCCTATGATGAAGAGGTTATAGAAACGTGAGCTTGTTCTACCATTCAAAAGTGTTTCTAACATCTGGAATTCTTCTTGTGTTAGATCCACGACTTACATTCCTTGTGGTGAAGACTATGTAGAATAGTACGTTGGTATAACAGGAGAGATACTCTATCAACATGCGCAATTAGAATGACCTGTGCGAGTTAAAAAGTTATGGTCACTTTTTTATTATTTTCGGGACCACCTTCGTGTATGTATATGCAAGTATGTGTACTGTATATATGTACATATATATCTCTATATGCATGTATATACATGTATGTGTGTGTGTGTGTTTGTGTTTGTGTTTGTGTGTGTGTAAGTATATGTGTATTTGTGAGTGTTTTTCTTTGAGTTTTATTTAAGCTCTTCTTATGAGAGTTTAAGCCGGTCGCTAACAAAGCGACGTTTTGAGTTAAGAGAGTCCCTGGCACTTACAAATATGTGGTTGAGTTGGTGTATTGGTTGAATTGTCGATGCTCATACCCATCATCAAAATAATGCATCTCGGATGGAGAATTCGGAGCTGTCTTACAAATCTGCACTATGCTGCTAATAGATTGGATTTGGAGAATGTGTATCACTCTCGTCTGTTCTTTCTTCTGGTGGATCCATTGCTGACTTATTTGGGAAGATTTTAGCAAGCATACTGTCCACACTTGACAGACCGCAAACTCGAATGTGGAATCCAGTTGATGATGTGCGCTTTTTGTGATTTCAACAGCTCTATTATCAATTTAGTGAGGCAAACCTGGCCCTTTTCTACCATTATAACCATGGAATGTTTTCAGAGGAGCTTCATTTACTGGTCCCGTCAGTTTGGGGATTTTCCTTTAAAACTTGGTTAGCCAAATTTAGGGAATCGTATCCGCATTTCCTGCGTTTCTCAAAAATATGTTGTAAATTCCATTTACAAAGCGTTTTTTCCAGAGCAGCTGAATTGTAGAATAAACTCTCTCCCTGTTGTTTTCTGGCGGTAAATGAACTTGATCTCATGGCTAGCAAGTGCCTTGCCTAATGTTGACCGTTTCCTTCATTATAATGTTTTAAAAAGGCAGTGAGCTGCCAGAATCGTAAGCACTCCGTGCAAAATGCTTAGCAGCATTTTGTCTGTCTTTACGTTCGAAGTTCAAATTCCGCTGAGGTCGACTTTACCTTTCATTCTTTCAGGGTCGATAAAATAAGTACTAGCTGAGCACCGGAGTCCACATAGTCAACTTAGACCCACTCCTAAAATTGCTGGCCTTGTGCCAAAATTTGAAACCAATTTTTCAAAAGTTCTTTAATTACCGCTTCCTTTTACCTCGTAGTAAGTCCTTTAGTGTCCTCCCATTAACTGTATTTTATGGCCATCTCTTCTATAAATGCTATATCGAATTTTATTTAAATCTTTTATCAATAATTTTATTGCCCTCTTTTTATTTATATTAACTATCTATTTATAGAGATGTTTTTGTGACATTATCACATTTTCTGCCATTTTCTTAACCAAAAAGTATCCTAGAGGACTGACTTGGGGTAAAAGTGTTGCCTGCTGATTGAGGTTGAAAATAGAATTGATTACAGAATAAATTAATCAAATTCTTTCAGATTTACTTTGTTTGGTACATTAAAATTTATGCTTTACTGATCAAGTCATAACGAGGCCGAAACATATCCTGTGTTGTCTTTCATGTTTACCAAAATAATTAGAACTATATTAGGCATTGACAAAAATTGTTTTCTTTTTTTCTTTCCTATTTTTTTTTTTGTTTTTGTTTTCCTTGCTTCATAATTTCTGGTTGGCATTTTGATGTTACCTCGCAATGATAACACGAACTCGACTCATTTTCGCCGTGCATGTGGCGTCTTTGGTTTACTTATTCCCGAAACTAATCTTTGAATCTAAGCCAATCAAACTTCAATCTGCTCGATAAATCAACCTGGTTTCTCAAGACATAAATTTTATGTCTCTGTTTAAATCTTCCTCCTGTTCGTTCTGTTCTTCAAATGTTATCTGAAGTAAGGGTTCGTATGTAGAGAAAAGTTTTAAAGTTAAGTTCGTTGCCAAAAAGGTGGTAGTGGAGTATTTAGAAAAGATGGAGCAACGAGATAGAATTAACTTTGTATTGAGAACATAATTTTGAATCTTTTCTGTTTAAAATTCTTTGTGATATTAATTCATTTCAATTTGCTTCTTAGATGGTTAAATATTGCTTTCAAATTTTGGCACAAGGTAAACAATTTCGGAGGAAGGAAATAAGTCGATTACATTGACCTCAGCACTCAACTGGTACTTATGTTATCGATCCCGAAAGGACGAAAGGCAAAGTCGACCTCAGCGTAGTTTGAACTCAGAACATAAAGACAGATGAAATGCCGCTAAACAATTTCCCCAGCGCGGTAACGATTCTGCCAGCTTGCTGCCTTAAAAACGAAGCTGACCTCGGTGGGATTTGAACTCGAATCGCAGGCCACAAAGCATTCTCACCGATGCTGTAACGATTTTCTCAAAACGTTGCCTTAAGATTGTTAAATATTAATTTATCAGTTTGATCAAAGATTAGCTTCGATCAGCGTTTAGGATTAATTAAAGCATATTATACCATATTTGAAACTAAGAATGCTGTAATGTCGGCTGATGATTGTGTGTAGAATATGTGTTAAGTCGGTTGTGGTATATATTATAATGTCGGGGTGAATGTGTACGTACATGGTGTACAGGTTTCCAATCTGGTGACAGGGGATAAAATGTATGCGTATCTTTGTGATCCGAAAACGAAGGATCAGTCCATAGAATAGCATCTCGTGTCTTCTGCAGTCCTTAAAAAGTTCAAGAGCCAGCGATCGGCACAGAAACACATAGTGATTGTTTTGGAAGAATGACAAGGACGTCATTGCCCTTCATTTTCTGGAACATGGCTGTACCGTGGAGAGCAAATGGTACATGGAGACACTGAAAGAGCTTAGAAAAGGCATGAAGATGAAAAAAAAAATAATGAAACTGAACAAGAGTCTGAAAACGATTTACATCCTCCATGACAAAGCATTACTCATGAACACATCTTTGGAAACAAATGAAGTGATGGAAAAACTGGGCTGGTTAGTAAGCCCTGGCACTCCATACAGCCAAGATTTAGTGCCTTTCGTCGTGCACTTTTTGGTGAAAGCAAGGACAACGACTTGACATGGACGAGGTAAAAATCGTTGTGAAGAAGTGGTTACAGCAGTACACACCTGACGTTTTTCAAAAATGATTCAAGAGTTGGATTCAAAGATGGTTCAAATGCATTGCTTATGATGGATACTATGCTGAATAGCTGAAGTGTACGTTTGTATAAAGGAGGAGATATTCTGTTAACACGTGCAATTAGAACGACCTATGTAATTTAATGAAAAAGTAATGCTCACTTTTGCATTGCTTTCGGGACAACACTCGAATGTGTGTGAATAATGAATATATAGACGTATACATATACATATATAAATATATATATATATATATATATATATATATATATATATATATATATATATATATATATATATATATATATGTATATTTATATATATATATATATGTATATATATATATATATATATAAATACAACTTATGATGAAAGTAAACAAACAAAGTTTGTTTTAAAAGCGTTGAGATGTATAGAAAGACACAAAAATAATATTTTTTTTATTCTCAAACGCGTTATAATGCTAATAAAATAGCGTGAACAGGATAAATTATCCATACATTGCAGAAAAATACGTTACTGGCCAACCATGATACTCGAACTCACATCACTGTCATTACGTGTCAAGTACTTTACCATTAAGCTAAACTGCCCAGCAACGAATTCTTCTGCAATTTTAGAACTTATAAATTTAGCTTCATAAGATCACAGGGACATAAGTTCGAGTTTCATGGCTGGCCGGTAACGTATTTTTCTGCAACGTATGGATAATTTATACTGTTCGCGCTATTTTATTAGCATTATCACGCGTTTGAAAATGAAAAAAAAAAAACTCTGTGTCTTATATATATGTATATATAACATAAAGGTGTCAGATCTTGTTTACATGTGGTTGTAGATATTTAAGAAAGAGAAATATGTCATTTTTGCATATTTTTCTTTCTTATATATTTCGAAACGTCTAGATAGAATAGAGACAGCTGATGAAGGGAT
>NC_068997.1:613761-614313 GCF_001194135.2 Octopus bimaculoides
TGAATATTTCACGGAATTAATGGTAAACTTATTGGGTTATTTCTGAAAACATTGCCCAAAGAACCTGAAAGCGTATCGCCTGTGTGTTGTGTCTGTATCAAAAGAGAGTCGCTCATCTGCTAATCATTGAAAAGTGAAGGAAATTGGAATACGATGATTACTTGATGCACTTTATATATACACTTTATATACTGTATGAACAATTTTATAGACTTAATACACAGCACTCTTTCATTTTCTCTCTCACTCTTCGCCTTACCCTCTTTTTCTCTCTCTTATTTTTTTTCGCTCTTTGCCGTTCCCTTCAACTAATCACGTGAAAGCATTGCAGACGGGCTAAGTAACGGACGAAAAAGACTTAGTTAAAAAGTTACACATTTCACTCACCACTACGTCTCCCTCCCCTCCTCATCCCCTCCACCACCTCATTCCATCCACTCCTTATCTCCACCCCCTTCTCCTCCTCCTCCTGCATTTGTCTGCGGAATACTCAGTCATGTATACACGCTTTAATGTGTATGTGTGTGTATGTATGTGTGTGTGTGTGTGTGT
>NC_068997.1:614698-615764 GCF_001194135.2 Octopus bimaculoides
ACACCCACACACACACACGCACACACACACGCACACACACCCACACACACACACGCACACACACACGCACACACACCACACACAGACAGAGTCGGTATTACACACACACACAACTCGGTATTACATACATATATGCTGTATTGCACATAATACAAACACATACACACGTTTAAAAGGAGGGAAATTAGACATTCCTTGTTGTTGTTGTTGTTTTTTGATATTTTCGTTTGATTAGTCAGAGAGGTTTTCTATTTTATGGAATTAGAAGTTTTGACATTCCTACGTTTCATAATAAATAACAAATAATGAATAATTAAATATGTAGACTGAATCTATGGAATAAAATGGGTTTGAAATGAGAGATCTGTTTAAACTTATATATTCAACCTGGATTCATTTTTTCCGTCTCTCTCTCTCCTTATATATATCTTCTATCTTTTACTTCTCATTAGACTGCGGCCATACTGGGGCACCGCCTTGAAGAATTTTTTGTCGAGTGAATCGAACACAGTACTTTTTTCTTCTTTTAAACCTTGTACTTGTTCTATCGGAATCTTTTGCCGAACCACTATGTTACAGGGACGTAAACACACTAACACCGGTTGTCAAGCGGTGGAAGTGACAAACAGACACAGAAAGATGCAAGTGTCAGCGTGGATGCTAATTCTCTGAACAGTTGCTGCGTAAGGCACCCACCTTTGCCATTTCTATGCAAAGGAGTGCAAACTCCGAGCAAGATTAAAAAGCCGCAACCGTGATGCTTTAAGAGAACAATGAAGCGATGGCATTACACAAAACCACACACACACACACACACACACACACACATATATATCTTTTATCTTTTACTTGTTTCAGTCATTAGACTATGGTCATGCTGGGACACCGCTTTGACGAATTTTTAGTTGAATGTATCAACCCCAGGAATTATTTTTCTAATCCTGGTTCTTATTCTATCGGTCTCTTGCCGAACTGCTATTGTGCGAGGACGTAAACACACCAAAATTGGTTGTCAAGTTGTGGTCGGGGGGCAAACACAGACGCAAATACACAAATACATACACAC
>NC_068997.1:616323-618306 GCF_001194135.2 Octopus bimaculoides
TATATATATATATATATATATATATATATATATATATATATATATATGTATGTATATACATTCATGCACATATACACATTTACACACACATATATATATTAGTACACGCGCGTGTGCATACACATAATGTAGTGCATTGCAAGTGTTTCTTACATCACAATGCAAACATAGATAGAAAAACTATAGCCCCTAGATATTGCTACCACCACTGAGTGGAATAGGATAAGTGTTACTATATCGACTCGAAGTTGACCTAGGAAGGAGTTGACCTCTATGTGGATCAAATAAAGCGGAATATTATCTTCGATGCTTTAACGACTCATCTAATTCACCGCCATAAGGAGAAATTCTATTGAGTTATTCAATGAAATAGAAGAAGAAGAGAAATCATTAGAAATAGAGTTAAGGATATGGAAAGAGAATCTGGAGAGCACTTGATCAAGAATGCGTGACAAAGGTTAAAAACGGAAGTGTAATTAACAGGCAGCACTTCCCTATTCGGACATAAAACACATTCCTGTTGTTGCACACACACACACACACACACACACACACACATATATATATATATGTGCATTTGTGCTTCGGTGTGTGTGTGTAATATTAATAAATGCAAGGGTTCTCCACTCAAAACTGACCAAATTACATTCACCATCGGTCCCTAACTTCACTAAATCTAGCATTACATCTGCAGAGATCATCATTAACTTGGAAAATATGTCTTCCGCAATAATCCTTGACGAACGTCTGTAGCTTATTTGTAACCAGTCGTATATTTGATCTTGTCAACTCAATGTCTAATCAGAATTAATCTTTTGAAACGTAAAATGCTATTAGCTGAGAGTCTGCGCTCTTGCAATTAACCGTTCATTATATATTTATTCCTGGAAATGATATGCGCACCAAGCTGATATATATGTGAGGTGTAAGCCAAATATTTTATCAATCATAGAAAGCCTGTAGTAAATTAAATCAGTAGGTGCTAGCTACCGTTGTTGTCGTATGTCGTAACCTTCTTTATCGACCTTTAATCAAAGGTGAACTGTTTAATTTTAATAACCAAGTAAATAGATTAATTAAATTGACATTAACATTCTCCCCACCCCCTACCCCACCCCTCCCTCTCTGTTTCTCTTTAAATCAAATTGAGAACATACAACCCAAGATCATGATTGAAATAATAGAGCAATTTAATATATTGTAATTAAATTAACTTATGTTGTAAATCTCCCTGTCTCAGTTTCTCTCTCTGGTTTTCCCTCCTCCTCTCTCTTTCTTTTCTTTCTTTCTCCCTCTCTCTCTCTTTCTCTCTCCGCACATCTAAAGATAAAAGTTTTTTGGAGATATAGCAGCATATACAATTATGCACGAATAAATGCACTCATGTATATGTACATGCTAAAATACGCACAAACAATCATAGATGTATATACACCTCACACATATATACATATACACATAATTTTGTGTATACATTTCATTATGGATTTAGATGAATATATGTACACACACACATCCACACGCACATCCACACATACCCAGACATACACACACATACACACACACACACATATTGTTCAGTATCTGCCACGATGAAACATAGGATGTACACGTCAACTATGATAAATTAATATTTGAAAATACGCACATTCATTTCAAATGATTTTCATTACTTCTACATTTTCGCCTACGTTGCCGTTTTTCGACATACAAGTGGTTTATACACATGCAAATTGTATATATAAATTGTATCTATACAGGTGACCGACAGATACAAATAAATATATATTTTACATAGATATGTATTATATATACATACTATAAATGTTATACATTTACATATGCAGCATGTATAATATAGATGTATGTATAATACATATTTATATACTATATTTGTGTTTGCGTGTTTATATAGATATATACACACCTCTGTGTGATTGTATATATATATATATATATATATATATATATATATATATATAT
>NC_068997.1:618363-618901 GCF_001194135.2 Octopus bimaculoides
ATATATAGATAGATAGACAGACAGACAGATAGATAGATAGATAGATAGATAGATAGATAGATAGATAGATAGATAGATAGATAGATAAATAGATTACAACTGTTCTTTCATTCACATAAAGGTAGCTAAAGAAAGGCGGGAGAAATTGAGAGAGATAGAAAGAAGGAAGGACAGAGGGAGAGAGAGAGTGGAGGGAGAGATAGAGTGGAGGGAGAGATAGAGTGGAGGGAGAGAGGGTGGCTTTAAGTATGAACATTTGATGCTCATCCACACAAATGTGTATGATCCACATCTGCATACACACACAGGTACGCACACAATACATACGCAATTGCACACCCATTGGAGGTGGTGTGTGTTGAATGAAATAATATATATATATATATACATGTGTGTGTGTGTGTGTTAGCGTGGCTCGCAACGTTAAAGACTTTCTTTATTCCCGAGCATTAAACTAATACATCCTTTTGTTGTTTACACGACTTGTCTCCGTCTGTTGTTTTTTTCGTAAATTCTCCCATATATATATATATATATA
>NC_068997.1:619546-620946 GCF_001194135.2 Octopus bimaculoides
ATATATATACATATATATACATATAATATTTATAAATACAAACAATATGTAAATATATAACAACACATGTAAATAGAGTGACATGTTTTAATGCCTTAAAATTCTTTTTAATTTCGAACGTCAACTAAACTGATACAATATTTCATGAAGCCATGTTCAACACATTTACCAATGTTAAACTTCAACTTCGCTATGGCAATACATAAATATTCTTCGACATATTTTTTATACAAAGATCTCTCTCTCTCTGTATACACACACACGCACATACACACACACACATACACACACACACATATGTATATATATATATATATATATATATATATATATATATCACGTACGCCCACACGCACACACGGACGCACGCTTACATGCACATTTATGCACGCCGACGCATATATTTGGGACAACTTTCGATTTACTCAGTATAAAGGCTTTTTAATTCACTATATTATTTATAACCACCTTTCCAATATATATATATATATATTCGTTCTGTAGTTAAGACTTTTGTCTATCGGAGAAGTATAATATTCGATTATAAACCCTTGAAGTTTTATACGAAGGATCGGAATTAGTGAGTTATTGCAGGTGCTTTCTTAATTATATTTGAGAAAATTACTACCAGCAATTGACTAAAATAATTTACTCACAAATTATCAGTGTGTGAACGCGTACGTGTGTGTTGCTAGGTTCTTTTCTGAAAAGCAGGCTTTTTGTTTTCCTGTCCTCTTTAAAGAAGTCTTTTGTTAGATAAGCAAATGCATCAGAAAAAGCAAAAAAAAAAAAAAAAAAAAAAAAAAATCCCGCAGATAAACAATGAACCTGAAAGCTGAGGTATTATGACATCTATTAGTTATTTTATCATTTTCGGTGCACCATATTAGGTAAGTTACTCTACATTCTAATATGTTCCAAGGACATACACAGACACACACACATACACAGACACTCACACATACACAGACACTCACACATACACAGACACACACACATACACATTCACGCAAGCTCCTTCATAAGCATATATACAGGGTTGACCAAAAGTCACCTGACAGTAAATCAAAAATATTTAATTCCAAGATTTATTTATGAATGAATTTAATAAAAGTATCCAAATAGGAAACATTATGAAAATTATTCAAACTGAAGTCCTTCTTGAGCGACACATTTTTCTATTCGAGTCAATACAGAATTACAGATAGTATCTATGAAATTTTGATTTACTGTCGGGTGATTTTTGGCCAATCCAGTATATATATATATATATATATATATATATATAATACAAATGATATATGAGCATATGCATGTCTACATACCTACATCTGCATGTATATAAATATATAGATGCATATCCGGGTACAGGACGTCAAAAAATGTGAACAAAAAAGGAA
>NC_068997.1:622112-625868 GCF_001194135.2 Octopus bimaculoides
TATATATATGTGTGTGTGTGTGTGTGTGTGTGTGTGTGTGTTGATGTCCATATATATGTACAGGAATTAATCTTCTCTCTTCGTTCCTTTGAGCCTTTGGGCTCAACTCACTACCTCACTTTATCTGACACCAACCCCACATGGATTCCCATACACTTCCCACATCCAACTGCCTCACCACTCCACCTACACACCTGCATACTGCCTACCTCTGTACCCTCACCACACACACACACCATTATACACACACCCTTACCACTGTTCACACACCATTACACCCATACTCACAAACACTTTACCACTCCACACACACTAGCACCGATCACTTCTCAGTACACACCCTTATCCACGCATCCACACGCAATCTTCAATAGCATCACTACACATACCACTATATGAGCAGCCAAACACACTGTATAACACACACCATACACCATCTCGCACACCCCCACACCCACCACAGGCACATAATACCAGAACACAAACAATATATACACACACACGTAACACGCATAAGCATACACAATATTCATAGGCAAAGATAACTATCGCCCACAAACATACACTATACACATGCACACTATTTGATCACAGACATACACACACACACATGCACTGAACAAGTACACATCAACTACTACTCACAACACACGCACACACACATACACACACACACACACATTAGAGTCATTCGCCTTCATTCACACACACACGTTAGGCTCACCCCCATCCACACACACACTCACACACACCATTCTCACCTTAGTTTGTTGGAGTCACCATTACCTTTATCGTTATTATCATTATTATTATTATTATCTCCCTTTCAGTCAACCTCTTTTATGTATGGTATGAATGTACAGAGAAAAAGAGAGAGAAAGATAGAGAGGGGAAAGAGAAAGAGAGAGAGAGAAACATAGCATGTGTATGCATATATATTTGATTTTATAGGGATATATAAATGTTTGTATTGTACTGCTTTCAAATTTGGCACAAGGCTATCAATTTCAGGGGAGGGATTACGGTGCTCAATTGGTACTTACTTTATCGACCTGGTAAGAAAAACATGACAAGCAGCATAACGAACGACCCTTCATCAGTTGTCGGCTGTTTTTCTAATCCGTATTTCGAGCAATTCAACGACAAGATACGCCTTCAATTAAACAACTGCTGCCGCAAAGCAAATTAAATAAAATTTGGGATTTTGTGGAGGGTCAAAATTGGTAACAAAAACAGGACAGTGAAAACAAACAGGAAGGGCCTCTTAGCCTAAACGAGGTGAGGTGGCGAATGCGGAGAAGCAAGCTTGGACAGGAGACAGACAAGAATGCGTCCGATTCGTCCAGCTGAATCAGAAGGAAAGAAAGAAACACAAGTTAGGGAACGAAAGAAAGATGGCCGATGGTCACGTGGGAGCCACGAGAGAGCAAAGGAGGATAATGAGGGACAGGGAGTGACAGACTTTTTCTCTCATATCCTTTCTCTAATTTTTTCCTCTCCCCTTCGCCGTTCTCTGTCTGTCTGTTCTCTGTTTTCTCCCGCAAAAAGCAAATTAAATAAAATTTGGGATTTGGCGGAGGGTCAAAATTGGTAACAAAATCGGAACAGTGAAAACAAACAGGAAGGGCTGCTAAGCCTAAACGAGGTTGTGGTTGCGAACGCATAAATCAAGCTAGGACAGGAGGCAAACAAGAACCTCTTCTTTGTTCCAGCTACAACGGAGAGAAAGAAAGAAAGATGGCCGACGGTCACGTGGGAGCCACGTGAGGAAGGGAGGAGGAGTGAAGGGGAGAGCGTGACAGAGTAATAGGATAGAATAGTGGAAGACGAGGAGGTAAAAGAATAAGAGAGAGAAAGAAGAGAAAAACGAAAGAGTAAAAAGGTTGTATAGAGTGAGCATCAGAATTATTAAGATAAAACTTACTTGGAAGAGAATGCGTGGCGTTCAATCATATAATATATTTATATATATATATATATATATATATATATATATATATACATATGCATATATGCATACGTATATACACACACAAATATATATATATATACATATGTATATATATATATATATATAGAAACACACACACAAACACACACATATATATGATTGGCCTCTTAATTACTGTCTACCAAATACATTCACTAGACTTTGGTCGGCCGGAGTCTATAGTAGAAGACACTTTCCCAACGTGACACGCAGTGGGACTGAACCCGAAACCATGTTTTTGGGAAGCGAGCTTCTTACCACACAGCTACGCCTACGTGCATTGTGTTCATTTTTGGCAGAAATACCTGGAAATTCCTTGTAGCTTATTCTGTAGTGCGCTGTTCCTTTGGATTGCGCTGTTATAGAGCACATGTTATTTCAGCCTGTAATCACTATTAAAACTCAAAATAATTGCGGTTTCTAATATCGGTTTCAAATGTTGGCCCAAGGCTATCATGCTCGGGGAGTAGGGTGCAAGTCGATTACATCGACTCTAGTGTTCAACTAGTACTTATTCTATCGACCCCGGAAGGAGGAAATGCAAATTCGAATTCGGTGGGATTTGAACTAAGAACGTAAAGTCGGACGAAATACCGCTAAGTATTTTGTTCGGCGTGCTAACGCTTCTGCTAGCTCGCCACTTTATTGAGGATCGATGTAATGGATTTATCTACTCCCCTGAATTTGCTGGCCTTGCGCCAAAATTTGAAATCAATAATGAACTTGGTAATGAAATAGCTTTAATAGCCATCCGCCACTTCAGGTCTGCGGGAAGAGTTATACCTTAATACTAATCAAAATCACATAAAGTTGTAAATTTGGTAGACAGGACTTAAGGACTTATAGTGCTGCCATTGCCGCCGCCGCCGCCACCGCCGCTGCTGCTGCTGCTGGTGGTGGTGGTGGTGGTGGTGGTGTAGTTATTTACTGTGGTAATGGTGATGATGATAGTGATATTGATATTGATGATGCTGGCAGTGGAGATGGCTGCGGCAGTGATCCTATAAAGGCTCTGTGAAACTGTGATGTTAACAGTGATATAACTGCTATTGACTGTGGTAACGAGTTGATGTTGGTGTTGGTGTTGTTGTCGTTTGTCGTTAGTAGTGGTGAAGGTGGTCATCGTACTGGGTGTGTCGTAAGCAGTAATAAGGAGCGCTATTACTAGTATGACAGAAAACGTAAAGAATAGTTATGTTGGCAAGACAGAAGAGTGGGTGTGACTGTAGCTGAGTATTTAGGTTGGGCGTGGTTAAGTGGAATGCTATACTGAGAGAGTTATCAAACCTCAAGCAGCTGGGGAAAGTTTGCTCCTCATCTATGACGTGTTTCCGCAGATTTTCCAAACGATACCATACTATCTAAACTTCTAACACGTCAAAACATTTTCTCAGGTGTTAATAGTAATAATTTGAAGTCGTACAAATCAGATTTTCTTTCATGTAGTTTATTCGCATCATTTAACGTTTTATTTTTCACAATAGACCTGTGTTACAGAACGCATTTATTTAACTATAATTAACTATAAATTAATCATAAATTGTATATAAATTATCTATTAATTAAATGTAAATATTCGTTCAGTTCTTCTGTGAGTTATACTTCGAATGGGATCTGCTCTGTCAATTTCAAGTGAAGCTTATCACACTCATGCATTCACATACACACACATTTATGTGTGTGTGTTTGTGTGCGTGTGTGTGAGTGTATGTATATGCATGTGTGTATGTATGTGTGTGCATATATATATATATATATATATATAT
>NC_068997.1:626076-626543 GCF_001194135.2 Octopus bimaculoides
ACACACACACACACATAGAGACAGAGACAGTGAAAGAAATATCAAGGGGTCATCCCGAGTCATTGGTTCCTGGGGCCAGTTTCCCTGATTCTACAGTGTAATATATTCCGTCTGCTGGTCAGGCTGCCGGTTCCTCGCAGAATTACTGATTTTTACCTGCTGAGTGGACTGAAGCAACCTGAAATCAAAACCACAATCTCACTGTCATGAGCACAAGATTCTAACCACCAAACCACGTGCCCATACACACACGCACACACGTACAAGACATACACACACACACACGTGTGTATGTACCTATCTATATATGTTTGTATATATATATACATATATACATGTAAATATATATATATGTCTGTGCATATATACATATATAAAGATATACACATATATGTATATACGTGTATATATATATATATATATATATAAATATACATATATGTATACATGCATATATATATATATAT
>NC_068997.1:627533-630106 GCF_001194135.2 Octopus bimaculoides
ATATATATATATATATATATATATATATATATATATATATATATACATATATACATATATATTTTTTGAATATACGTATGTATATATATATCTATATATATTTGTGTGTGTGTGTGTGTGTGTGTGTGTGCATAGTTCATATATGAGAATCAGATATTTTCCGTATAGAATACACCTAGAATACACGTAGTGCTCGTGATATTCAAACTTGAGCAAGGATGGAAATGAATGTAAAGTTAAGCAAGCTAGACAGGTCAACATATAAAGTATATTGTATTCATGAAATACAAATACAAAAAAATGTATATATGCATACATACAAAAAGGCCCGAGTCACACACACCTACGCACAATTTGACATGCTAGATATGATATTCAACATAGATTTTCCTCAAGTATAGAAATACTTTCAAAACAAACATAATCTTTTGCTAAGAACTTAAAAAATAATTTTACTTCACTTTGGTAAAACTAAAAATCTTAATAAATTGGAAAATAATCCTTTTACGCGTTTCTAAATAAAAAAAAATAATTATAAAACTATAATAGAAATTATGTATCATAATGGAAATATTGATACAAATAATATTGCCACTCATAAACTTCAATTAGACCACGGATTAGATTGTTTAGCTGAACGTGAAAATTACTTGCATCCATTTCTAAATACAAGCTAATTAATTTAAGAAATAGATGGAAGTCAGCTAACCTTCAACAATAGAATAACCGCATTGCAATCATTGGCTTGTTTAATAATATTAATAATAAAATTGACGTGAAGTTGAACGTCGAAATGAAAGATTTTTCTTGTATTGAAAAAAAAAATTAACTCTTCTCACCACAAAAGTTTGTTTGACTCTTATATGGAGTCACTTGATGGCGCAGAGATATGCGATACTTTTAGTTTACATATATTCTAGGTATATTTAATAAAACTCTTATCACTAAAAGTACAGTCTTATGGTTTAGCTATATCAGATGACATTAAGTATATGAAGAAAATATTTTCCTTACACCTTCAATACTTTCGGTCCTAAAAATAACTCTTACCACTAAACTAAAACATTATTATTTTTTTTTTAATGTATTATTCTTAAATGAAACACAAATACAAACTTTATAGCAAACCTAATGAAAAACTCACGTATTGATGAAAGTTTCTGCCATCCAGCCGTAGTTTTAAAAATTGATTAATATTAGTGAAAGCTGCTTAACCTGTCATCGAATAAAGAAATTTTCGACAAAGTGACCCTTATTACAATAAAGTAAAAGTATGCAAGAGGGTTCAAATATAAGCTCACGTTTCCCTAAACCACTGTCATCTAACAGTAAAGACAAACCCTCATATCATTTGATCCATATATCGCTTTTCTTTAGTGCTGCCAAGCTTTAATATTTCTCAGTCAGCCATCGATATGCAATAGAATTACACTTAAATATGTTATAGCTATACTCCTGAAATGAAAGATTTAACGTATACACGAATAAAATCAACTAAGGCTGCTATTTGTACTTGTAAGAATGTAAATGAATGCACTCTCAAATCAGTCATGCAACGCTGAAACGATTATGCATGAAGCAGAATTCATCATCAACAACAACAACAAAAAAGAAGAAAGCTTTAACTCGTGCGCAAACTCTGAAGGAACATTGGATGGAGGTAAATTTAAACAAGGAAATTTCAACCATACTTTTTTCAGAAATAGAGTGGAATGCTACAAAACGGTAGAGCATTTGAAAGTTCGTGCTACTGCTTCCGAAAAGGATGTAGCCCATAAAAAGATTTTTGGGTTAGTCACGATTGAAGTAAAGAAGTATCATATTCAAAAGTCCTAAAAAATGTGCAGTCTATGTAAATGTCAAGTCAGAATTTTTCACCAAATATTGCCAATTCGACAAGTAACTCCCGTAACACTGGAAGAGTTTCCTACCACCTAATTGACAGAATCCATAATTATCTTCTGAACAGTTTCCGTCTCACTTTCATCAAACGCTCACGAATTCACTTTGGTTTATAACAAGTTTTTCATTAATAACTTGTAACTATAAATTTCTATACTGATTTCCATGTAGTTTTATCCATTTAATTATATACTTTATGCTATAAAGCCCTTCGATTTCTATATTTTCCCAATTATTTTAAGCCCTTCACCTTCTTTGCATTAAAATACCAAACGGAAATAACTTTACTCCCACTAAAATTTTCCGTACTGAGTTCACTGGATCGTAACATTTTAAGCCATAATAAAGTAGCAGAAATTGTGTCTAATAAAAAAAAAAAAATTCCATTTGTGTTTCAAATATTTTAATACAGTTTGAGTTTGTCGTCGGCTTATTGTTTAACATAAGCGCAACATAGAAAGTAGAGTAGCGATACATTATTAATAACGGACTAAATCAGCGTATCTATATATGCATACATACTTATACATATTATATAATATATATATATATATATATATGAATGTATGTATCTATGCACATGTGATTATTTACGAATACTCATACATATATAAATGTACGTATGTAAATATATATATATATATATATATATATATATATATATATATATA
>NC_068997.1:630188-632346 GCF_001194135.2 Octopus bimaculoides
AGGTTAATAGAGTTAGAGGTTGGAATAATTGTCTAAGAGATAAAAAAATATCCGTTTTACTACCGGTATAATTACATATGTTAACCCTGGACATACATATGCAAGCATATTATGCTGACAGGTTACAGGTAATGACAAAGATAAACATGAGTTTATCAGGAATGAAATTTAAAGTAAACAGAAAATGGAGATATATTGATCAACAACAACATCAATTATTATATTTTAATTAAATACAAATAGACTTGTTGATTAATATTTCTCCATTTTCTGTTTACTTTATATATATATATATTTATTCTTTCATTTGTTTCAGCCATTTGACTGTATCCATGCTGGAGCACCGTCTTTAGTCAAGCAAATCGACCCCAGGACGTATTCTTTGTAAGCCTAGTACTCATGCTATCGGTCTCTTATGCCGAACCACTAAGTTACATATGTGTGTAAATGCATATGTATGTGTGTGTATATATATATATATATATATATATATATATATATATATATATATATATATATATATATAAGGAAAGAGAGCGGGAGAGAGATGTATGTATATATGTATGTATGTATGCGTATGTAAGAGCTTGAAAGAGGTCTGAGTGTATGTAATGTGTATCAGGCTTCATAATGTCAGGTCGCACTCCTTCCTCAGCACTACTAGTAGCATGTAGCCTAGTAAAATCTGCTACATAGTCGGTGAGTAAACCGACAACCCCACAAACCAACTCGGTGCTGGACGGTGATTTTTGGACACCCATGATATGAAAGTCGAAACAAACCAAAGAGTTGGATGAGCTTAGAAGAACTAAAGATTTCCCAATTTCGTGTTTACACGCAAGTTTAGGATGCAGACGAAGACGGGTTTTAGGAGTATTGCATGAAAAATTTCCAAATATCACTGATCAAAATTCAAAGAGCAGAAATGCGATATCAGCTTACGCTGTTGTGGGCGACTACTTCAGTTGTTTCGGTTGCTTTATTACTGGTCCAAAAGTTCGTGGGACGAGACAGTGAGACTATTCTGCTTGTACAGCTCATACGCGGTTATTATTCAAGTTCAGCGCAAAGCAGGAATCGAACGCTTTCAAACTAAAGACAGTAAATGCAATATTTAATTGCAAACATCCTTTTCTACTCTAGGCACAAGACTCGAAATTTGGTGGGAGGTGGCCAGTCGATTAGATCGACACCAGTACGCAACTGGTACTTAATTTATTGACCCCGAAAGGATTAAAGGCAAAGTCGACCTCGGTTGAATTTGAACCCAGAACGTAAAGATAGACAAAATACCGATAAGTATTTCGCCCGGCGTGCTAACCACTCCGCCAGCTCACCGCCTTATTTCATTGCAAATAATAAGATATCACATGAATTACTTTTAGTAATTTCATTTTACTGAAGTTGTAGTCAAGGCGGGAGCGATGACGAGTCTGCACTTGCCGGCGTGGCTACATATTGCGTTGTTGAAATGTTTCAGAGGTGGAGTCAAGGCTATCTTCAAATATGAGAAACAAACAGAGCCTCACTTCAACTTTGCAGTTTTGATTTTAAATGGTTTAAGTATCAGGAGTCGTACTTGGTGGGGTGGGGACGTTTTCAACCAATTAAAAGTATCTAAATATATATATCAATATTTTAAGGTTGCACACACGTTTACACACATACACGCACGCACACACACACACACATACACACACACGCGCACACACACATATATATATATATATATATATATATATATATATATATCGGTATATGTGTATCGGTATGTGTGTATATGTGTATATAAACATGTATGTATGTCCATATGTATATACATTTCTCTCTCTCTCTCTCTCTCCCTTTCTCTCTCTCTCTCTCTTTCTCTTTCTCTCTCTCTCTGTATCTATAAATTCTTTTTTATTATTCTTTCAGTCATTTGACTGCGGCCATGCTGGAGCACCGCCTTTAGTTGAGCAAATCGACCCTAGGACTTTGTATGCTATCGATCTCTTTTGCCGAACCTCTAAGTTACGGGGACGTAAACACAACAGTAATGTCATGCGATGTCGGAGGGAGGAGGAGGACAAACACACACACACACACACACATATATATATATACTACGGGCTTCTTTCAGTGGGACTGAACCCGGAACCATGTGGTTGGTAATCAA
>NC_068997.1:633884-634351 GCF_001194135.2 Octopus bimaculoides
TGTGTGTGTGTGTGTGTGTGTGTGTGTGTGTGTGTGTGTGTGTATGTTTGTATAAGTATATGTGTTTGTATGTATATTTTTGAAGCGAATTTCAATTTAGACATTTAGGAAGTGAAGTTCCAAGAGGTCGATTTTCCTTCTTGCAGCCAGAAAAAAAAATCGGTAAAAGAAACTCGATTGCTGTAATAAGAAGGAAATGGTGAATATAATGATGCTAATAATAGTTTTATGGAATTATGGGAAAGGTGAGAAATACTGGGAAAAGAAACACTATTGAATGAGCAAGCTGGCTAGATGGATATATATATATATATATATATATATATAGATAGATAGATAGATAGATAGATAGATAGATAGGTGTGTATGTATATGTGTACGATACAAGTAGAATATAATATATATGTTATATACAATATATGTATAACATATATATTGTATATATATATATATATATATATATATAT
>NC_068997.1:634744-635550 GCF_001194135.2 Octopus bimaculoides
TACCCTATAATACATATCGTATACATACATACATACATACATACATACATACATACATACATACATACATACATACATACATACATGCATACATTAGAGTGGTGGATTAGCAGTATTGCATTTTCGAAAAAATTCTTCATCGAATTAGTTTTAGGCTCGATTAGATGCAGTACCAGTTAAATACTGGGGCGTTGGTATTGATTAACAACCTCATTTCAGAAATGCTGGTTTTGTACCTAAATGAAGAACAACTACACACATACATACACTCATACATACGTGCATACGCACACACACACACACACACACACACACACACACATTCCTACACAACACAAGGAATGAGAAAAAGAGGCAGAGAGAGGGTGAGAGAGAGAGAGAGAGAAATGTGCAGAAAGTTCGTTCGTTCAATAGAATAGATATGGAGCTAGATAGCTATCAGGTAGTGTATATTTTTATATATAAACATGGAGGTGGAAATAGCACAGAATTAAATCTAAGACATTTCAATTTAAGAAAGAATTTAATAAAATGTTTTTAAAAATTATATAAAGAGAATATTGCCGGTTTCGATGATGAATCTCATCTTATCAAATATCAATAAAAATTTATATAAATTTTAAGTAAAATCGGTTTATCTTCTGTCTGGGGGTCAAAAACATTTCTGGAGAAATTTCGTTGAAGTCTTCTTTAAATACAGTTTGGCATAGAGTTCTAAGTGTTAGATAATCTGGTATATACGTGCACATATATGTATTTATATGTGCTTATATGTAAGTATTCGCAAGTTGCGTACATACATATAT
>NC_068997.1:635882-637217 GCF_001194135.2 Octopus bimaculoides
TATATATATATATATATATTTGTTATTATCTACTAATTTTAGTGTGTTTCTACTGATGAAGGTAAAGTATTTTATTACTAAGCCGGAAATCGTCGATATGGAATTAACCTTTCAGTTTTTGCTACTTTCTTTGTTCATTTATCTTATCACCTGTTCTATATGAATATATGATGTGGTTCTAGAGTCAGTTTTGACTGCTATTTCTGGCATGGTATTGCCTCTTAATTATAATTATATCATTATATACCAGTAATAATGATTACCTATACGTTTTTTTCCTTGCTGGCCACTTGATACGATCGTTATTCTAAATTATGGTCTTATCTTTTTTATACGTTATATATATATATATATATATACATATGTGTGTGTGTGTTTGTGTGCATGTGCGTGTGTATATATATATATAAAATATAAATGAGTAACAAAAATATACAAATGTCAATTCATTACGGCCGTTTCAAGCGACTCCTTTCATTGATTAATGAAAACATTGCAACGTTGCAAAGAAACCGTTTTCGTCAGATTACTGCATAGACTTCAAACACTAAAGACAAACCAATTGCTTTAACATATTCATATTACCAACGGAGCTCAAATAGTTACATTTATTCTGCTGCTATATTCTGCAGAATAAATGAGAGAGAGAGAGAGAGAGAGAGAGAGAGAGAGAGAGAGAGAAAGAGAGAGAGAAAAAGAGAGAGAAAAAGAGAGAGAGAAAGAGGGCGTGGGAGAACCAGTAAAGCAACAGATAAAATGGTTGGATTATTTAAAGTTGTCTTTCTAATTTCAAATCTTGCGACATCTTTTCGTTCGTTATTCCAGGATTTATAAATTAACTACCAGTAATATCCCAGTGTCTATCCACTCAACAGCACACCTGACCCAAATTACTAGTCTTTATTTTAAAAGAAATGACTATTTCTTATTTCTTTACTGCCCACTAGGGGTTAAACATAGACTGGACACACAAGGGATTAAGTCGATTACATCGACCCCAGTGCGTAACCGGTACTTAATTTATCGACACCGAAAGGATGAAAGGCAAAGTCGACCACGGTGGAATTTGAACTCAGAACGTAGCTAGCGGCAGACGAAATACCGATTTCTTTATTACCCATAAAGGGCTATACAAAGAATTTTTTAAGACATCACAAAACATAAAGACAGTACAAAACGCAAACATAAAATCGGGGTAATTAAGATAAAACGATAATATGCAAGAATGAAAAAAATGAGGCGCAATGTCCACTCGATCCCCGAAGTCGGGTGGTTACATTTATCCAGTTTTTCACTTTTACGTTCAACTTCATGTAAACATTTTAACGATTTTGT
>NC_068997.1:637674-650736 GCF_001194135.2 Octopus bimaculoides
GAACCCCACCTCAACCGTACCGAACTTTCTTCCTCTGTTGATGTACGTGGCTTCATTGACAATTTCACCCAGGCACTCCTCGATTTCCTCTTCCGTCACCATTTCAATTTTACAGGTTTCGACAGCCTGTGTACGATACACTACTGTCCTCAGAATTTTATTTTCTTTAGTCTCTTTTGGGGGACACAATTTGTATGAGTCTCCCTCAACTTCTACCACATTCCTGCTTCTGGTCACCTCCTCCATATCTAACTTGATTAACTTGGTTTCCAGCGGCACTGGCTTCCTCACCGCAGTGGCTTTGGCGTAGCTCTCCATACTGGAGACACTACCACTTGCCATAGCTGGGGAAAATGCAGCAGCTCACGTGAAATGCAACCGTAATAATTCCACAAAAATCACAATTATTCACCGAGACAGTTTTCACAAAGTAACACAACAGTATTCACAACAGTATTCACAACAATTACAATAATTCACAACAATTCACAACAATTCACAGGGCCGTTATACCGCGAAGCAGTTCGCCCGGCGTGCTAGCGTTTCTGCCAGCTCGCCGCCTTTCACTATTTTTGTGTAGCTGTTTTTCTGTTGACGTCAATATTAAATAAAGCTCAAGTCACCATCATCTAGGAACAGCAAAAGAATAATTGTATAAATATATATAATTGTTCGTTATTAGCGGCAAGAAGCAGTTTTAGCCCCGAATGGCGATCTGTATATCTTAGATATACTGTAAGAAAGCCATACTACTGCAGTATCCGTTAGCGAATTTTTACCCAGCCCGCCAGCTACCGATGACACCCTGATACGCAAAAAATTACGTGATCGACCAATTCCAACGCCGTTGCTAGCCACTCTTTCTCTGCTACCAATACTTCTATCCTTTTTGGCACCATACATCTAAACGAGATGCCCTCTTAAGACGAATACCGCAGTTTATGACTTTCTTACGTTAAGATATACAAGTTGCTATATAATTTATGGTTTTCCACGTTATGTAAGATTATTATATAATTATACGATTGTACAAATTTATATAATTGTATAATAATGATAGTCTGATTAAGGGGCTGTAACTCACTTAATACATACCAGGCAATAAGGCTTTCCTAAAAATCCTTTTTTTCTGACTTGAACGAATTCTTGATATTTCAAAATCTAATGATGGATATTATTTACATTATTTACATTTGACGGATATTTGTCCTCATCTTGTGTGTTGTTAACACAACGTTTCGATTGATATACCCTCCAGCCTTCATCGAAGAATACCTTAGGAATGAGAATCCGGGTTCGAAATTTCCCCCAAGATACCTGATGAAGGCTGGAGGGTATATCAGCCGAAACATTATGTTAACGACAAACAAGATGAGGACAAATATCCGTCAAATGTAAATAATGTACATAATTCATCTCCTAAATATAGAACTGTACTAACGATGGATGTAAAATATTTTCCCAGAAAATTTCTAATATGAAATCGTGTGTTGAAGCAGGTATTATTACACCTGGATATTGTCATATTTTGCCAGTGAAATGCACGCATTATATGAGTGGGGTGCTGAAAAGTTCTTAGCTTTGGTTAAACGAAAATACAGGATGAGGATCAGTTAATTATGATTTTGTTCGTCATATTCCCCTCTCAGATTCACACACTTATTGCGGTGGTCATTCAGTTTTTTCTAAGCCCTGTAAAAGAACTTGGAAAAATGGGCCTCCAAACAGGTTTTTCGCGATACTGTTAAAGCATCCCCTCGTATACTTTGTCTTCACTTCAGCTTTATAATTATTATTATTATTATTATTATTATTATTATTATTATTATTATTATAGTGGTTTTGTCTAAGCTCTTTCGTCACACATCTTGTGACCTCATGAGTGACTCTCTATCCCACGTGTCTCCTCTTGTTCTGCTTACCTCACCCCTACCCACAAAATAGACATTTTTTATACTATTTCTTTCTTTTCCAAATAAATCAATAGATGTGTAATAACTAACCAACAATTTCTAATTGCTTCCTCATTTATACCTGGAGTCTAGTTTCCAGGTGAGTAAACCACCATCGAATTACCGTGTCTACGATTAATAGAATTAACGTAACACCATTACCTGGTCCTTATTTTTAAAGGACTTCAGTTTGTTACAAATATTTGGACCAGATCTTTTGTTTGGAGATAACTCCTTCATATTTCCAACCTCTTACCAGTCTCGTGGTTCTTCTTTCACTGACTAAGAGGCAAATAAGAGTTTGGAAATATTCAAGCAAGTACAAAGATTTAAGTAAGCTTGTTAATTATTATTTTTTTTTTTTAGTGTATTTAAACTCAGCATTAAGCAATTATTAAATTAGAAATCTGCCATTAGAAGCGATACTTGGTTCTCTACTGACGATCTATGAAAACTGATGAATTGAAGTCTGATTATATCGACTTTTTGGAATCATCAGATTAACCAGACCAAGACAATGGTGGATATGTATGAAAAGAAGAATTTTAAAATTTATTATTTTAATCTTCATTGGTTACGAATCACCGTTTCTATTATGTTATTTTAACAAATAAATTGTGGGATTTAGAGCTGTCTGCAAGTGAGTACATACATCTCTTTGTAATCCGGTCTGTTTAGTCGTCGAAGAGTTAATCATTATTTTTAAGATGAAGTATATTCCCATTTATTGTCTGTTATGTGTATTCGACAGCAGAAGTGAATATATGACAACGGAAAATGATTAATTCGATAGTTTTAAATGGTATTTTCTGTAACAGGAAACTTTCCTTGAAATAAAAGCAAATCAATGATCATTTTCTAAATTCTTCCAGTGGTGAAATTTTGTCCAGTTTCTCTTTTCTTTGCGGATTAAGAAAATTACTTATGTCCAAAACAATCTTAGGCTGAACGGTTGACAGTTGTTGCAAGGCACTTCACTAGCCTTTCCTGGAAAAGCGTCTGTGTGTCTGCAAAGCACTTCCGGCAAAAACTTAATATTGCGAGTAGATATCGTTAATAAGACTGTTATAAACAACAAATGTCACTGCAAATAACTGATGGAACAAAATGGCTATCATTGCCTGAATAGCGAAGAAAAGAAAAAAATAGATACGAAGGTGGAGAATCACAACTTCCCGCCTTAACCGAAATAACAAACACACTGCCGTCAGAGTTGTTCGTAAAGAAAATATGACGTATAAATAAAAGATGAAGCAAAGAACATTTGTCATAGGGAATGTTCTGGATAAGGTGATGTGCAGAGAGAGAGGGGGATAGAGAAAAGAAAATGAGACAGTGTCAAATAAGCTTTTCACTGAAGAATATTTGAATAGTAACAGATGGCCATTTACATTTTCAACGATCGTCTGCTGCTGACCGTTGTTATTTTCCATCTTGTTCGGTACTCATGCCATAGAAATAAGAGAGAAAACTAAAGTCTATAAATCTTAAATCTGCAGAAATGTCTTTCTGGGGAAAAAATTAATTATATACTTAGAGCTATGAGAGGATTCATGAGTGTTGTAAAATATCAAGGAATGTTACTCTGAGGAAATGAACGAACTGTCATCTAATCAACATACTATATTGAAATATATATTTACTAAGGGTATGTATACGTAATTACAATTATACACTGAGGTATAAATACATACACACACACATTTATGTATGCTTATTTATGTACATATGTGTCTATTTATGTATATGTACGCATGTGGACATATGTAATTAGGAATGTGTGTGCGTGTGTCTGTATGTGTGTGTGTTTGTGTGTGTGTGTGTCTCTGTGTGTATGGATATATATTTATGTATATGTATTTTCATATATATATATGTGTGCGGCGGAGGTATATGTATATATATATATATATATATATATATATATATGTATGTATTAATATATATAAATATTATATACATATAAAGGCGGTGACTGACATAATCGTTACCACGTCCGACAAAATGTCCAGTTTAAAATTTTGCCTTTCATTCTTTCGAGACGATAGAATAATCGCCATTTAAGTTCTAGGATCGATTCAGTTTAGAGGCCCTTTCTCTAAACATGCTGGCCTTGTACCGAAACTTGAATCCATTATATAAATACCAATATATATATATATATATATATATATATATATATATATATATATATATATATATATATACATACACAATACATATGTAAATATTATATATATATGTGTGTATATGTATATATTTTCATATACATGCATATACATTTAATTACATGTGTCTATATATGTACATATGATATTAAACTGAGGACAAGCGTACAAGAAATTTTGCCATGAACTGCATTAGCTTACTGCTCTTCCTTTCTTAAGATGCAGTGTACCCAGAACTGAGTGGTTGTGCATCACCTTTTTGCCTCTTCGGAACATCGGAAATGAAGAGCGAGTTTATTTGGGAAAGCAATTACATATATATGTGTGTTTGTGCGTGTATGTGACTATGTATCTACATGCATGTATGTATATATATGTATATATATTTTTCACTGTGCCAATGTGTGTATGTGTTAATGTGTGTACGAGTGTGTATATATGTATTTATACCCTCACTAACTCAGGGATAGATTCCCAGATAACACGTTTGCAGAGAATTTTGCATTTATGATATCATCATATCACTGCTATAATCTTCTGACACGTAAACCTTATTTCAACGATACATCAAAATGTTCGAGAGATTTCACCAGAAGAGGTAAAGGCAAATATTACTCTTTTCACTATAACTAATGATGTGAAACAGAGTTGTGTTCTAGCAACCATGCTCTTCAGATTGATGCTTAGCACAGTGTTTCACGGATGCATTCTTCTTTGAAACACCTGGCATTCAGATCAGATACAGATATGAAGATTGTCCTCTTAACATCAGCTACTTGAAACCAAAGACCAAAACCAGGATAACCACCACAAAGAAGTTCCTCTGTCGATGATTGTACTCTGAACGCAAACTTTGGAGCAGATTTTTAAGAGAGCTTAGGCAATTATGCTTCAGTTTGTGATAAATTCGGCCTCGTAATCATTATCAAAACTTGCGAAGTCATGCACCAACTAGCTGCCGAAAATCTTACACTGAACCACTCCCGACAGTCAACAATCAACCTCTCTAATTCAACTGCCTTGAGAGTAATATGTTGAAGACTGTTCATATTGATGATAGCAAAAGCCAGCCCCGCCTTTGGACGTCTTAATCACAAGGTTTGTATAAAGACTTGGTCTGACTATTAAAACAAAGCTGTTGTGATGACTACACTTCTTTATCGTTGTGGATCTAGTCAGTCTCCCAAAAACATGCCTGCAAAAATTGTTAATATCAGGTGGCAGGAAAACATTCCCAATACAACTATGCTCGAGAGAGGCATGTATGCTTTCCTGAGCAAATTCCAGCTACAGTTGGCTCCCGATCACATGATGGTCCAACAAAAACACGCTCAAAACAACCGTAAAAAAGTGTAGTTTAGAGCAGTCTGAATCCTGACTCAGCTATCATGTGTGTTGCACCCCCATTGCGACCGCGTATTTCATGTCATAATTGGTCTAGAAAGCCATCTGAGGACCAACAGAGTGAAAAACTGACAACCTGGCCAACTTCAGATACATGAAGGACGTACTTAACATGTATAGTGTACACACACGCACACACACACACACACATATATATATATGCATTTATATATGTGTGTATGTATTATATATATATTCATATGTATGCATATATAGGTTTATATGTATATATATACATGTGTTTGTGTATATTATTTATACATATATATATATTTCATGTATTAATTAATGGGTCAGTAAGCAGCTGTGCACTTTTATATTAACATATTCGTGTCCAATCGAACATGGAAAGGGAGATGGTGGCTTTGCGATTTGAAAGTGCTTAGTTGGTAAGCCAGTTGAATTATCATCCAATGTGAGTGATTAATTCACTAAACTCCGCTTGTCATTGTCTCGGAGGAACAATGTAATTTTATGTTCAAACTTAACGGAGGAAATTTTTTTCAATGATCTTAGAACGGCCATTTTTACAACACCAACTGGTGCCAAAATGATCCTGTCTGATTACTTCATTCCAGATTAAATGGTAGCTGTGATATGTGGCTAGTTTGGAACACTTAAGTATTGGTAAAATGAACAGTAGTGATGTTTGTCTGAATTAGCTGTTCTAAATTAAATCTTGTAATAAATAAGATACCGTTCCACACACATCCTATCAAAATAGGCTCATCTTAATTAACTTTGTCACTATTTGTAAACGAATGGTTTGCAACTTTGGACCAACAAATATGAAATTTGTTGGTAGGAAAAAGTTTACAACAAATAATACTAAAGTTGCGAAATGAGAGGATGTTGACGAACTCGGTGACCGGCAGCTGCAGCTATAGCAAATTCATCGCCTGATAATTCAACGCCATACTTGAAACAAAAGTTTTGGACATCACTGCTAACATCTTAACGTGGAGAAACGCAAACACAAAGACTAGTTCTATGAAATGACTCTGAAATGTCTAAGTTTCTAGATATCAAACATAAATTACACCAGAAGTTGTTCAATTCTAATTAACTGAAAAGGAGCGTTTGAGGATAGAGCGGGGGGGGGGGCACAAATCAACTTTACTGAGAGAACTGAAAGTAATGATGACTGTGTAACGATTGAACATACCCACGGGTGTCCACCCGGTCTTCGGCAAAACAGATGACAAACATTGCACAGCTTGTTAAAACGGATATTTTGACCCTGCCTGCCAACAATTGCTCTTCTCTCCTTCTCAAAGATGGATCGACATAAATCACTGATACAGAAAATATTCTGAAGAGATGAATAGAGCATTTCACAGATTTTCTGAGTACCATGTTATTGGAGAAATGAATAATAATCCTAACATAGAGGAAGTCAAAATCACTGTTAAAAGGGATTAACACAGGAAAACCCCAAAGGATGATAGTCTACCGACTGAAATGATTAAACATGGTGGGAAGTAGCAGCGATCTTGTGACCACACTGATTGATAACGTATGGAATGGTTCACCGGTTTACCAGGATCGGAGAGATTTCATTGTTCAAGAGAAAAGGTGCCAAGTGAAACTTTTGTAACTTTCTGGATATTTCGTTACTTGTAACTGTTGGTATAATTGATTCACCAGACTTTTATTGAATTATCTGCAGGCACACATATACTCCATCGTTATCCCTGAGTCTCGAGTTTGGATTTACATCCACATATATGTTCTTTCGTGTCGGACAATTATAGGAGAATTGCATTGAGTAGAGATTCCACTTTCACCAAGTTTTCGTTGATCTAACGACATCTGACACAGTTAATAGAAATGCACTGAAAGGAGTCTTGAGAAACCTGAATTTACCGATTTTTTTGTCTCACTATACTCCAGTATGAAACCCTATTTAAGTTCAAATGATGCTCTGTCGGTATTAAGTGCTGTGGAGAATATTCCTTTACCAACAACTTTGTTTTCCATTTAACTGACAACGCTGATTACGCGTGCACCTAAAAAATGTTATACTTATTTTTGCCCTCTATCACACAAGTAAAGTCTATCACACAAGTAATTTTCTGAGACATAAACCTTATTTCGACGATGCATCAAAATATTCGAGAAATTTCACCAGAAGTGATTAAGGCATATATTAAACATCTGGAAATCTTTAAAACCTGATACAGAATAGTATAAAAGGTAAGGGCGAATATGTTTCAGTATGGAAGCTCACCTCACCAGATATCACATACGATAAGTTAGTTATATCATCTGTCTTGAGGATTTCAGACTTCTGTGTCGGATTACTTTATAGAGCATTAGTTCCGCTTTAGAACATAAATGAGATTTCATGACGTCACGAAAGTCAACCTTAACATTAGCACCGTTAAGTGATGCTGAATAGAAGTGAGTGACAGTCTATAGCCAGCAAGTATAGCCCGTAGTTTAAGAGAAATAACATTATTCACTAAATAGTAATGTAAAGCCCATAAATAGAGGTTCTTGAGGTTCTGCAGCGTTGAGGTTGAAGAGATAATTTCAGTTTCATTGTCTATGCTTGCTTTACACTTTTAAAACCTGGTTTTGTCATCCATGAAAGTTTACATGTCTAAAGACTAAAGCGGGATGCTTATATGCATAGACCTCCAACAGCCTATACGGAACACTGCTGGCATCTATGTCGAAAAGTGTGCTCATCCCCTGCTGGGCTGAAAATCCCCTTTTCAATGAATGCACAAAGGTGGAGCTGCTGTTGATGAATATATTGACAAACTTAAGTTACTGGAAGAAAGTAAACTCACATTTTGGTGAATTAAAATTTTTGCTTAACCACTATAAAACAAAATATTTAAAGGCCATCAAGTATAAAATTGTTCCCTAAGTAATACCTCACACCTCGATGCAAGCAATCCCTCGTGTATACATGATTTCTATTTCTTTTTCTTGAATAACTCATATTAACACATTTATTAGAAAACTTGATCACATTTATTTTACTTTTTGAAAATCTTTCAAGTAAGTGAAACGAGTGAACATTTGTTATAGTCAGCATTTTTCATATCCCTCTCACCAGTCGTGTGTCGATAAGCCAGCTGGAGGAGATGTCCTCCTGGGGCTAAAAGCAACAGTAACATCCACCCCTAGGGGTCAGCCACACTTAAGTGGCAATATACTACACTTTATCGTGCAGTTACTGTTAATACTTCATTTAGAGAATTAACATTGCTATATATATATATATATATATATATATATATATATATGGACGAGTACATGCGCATATACATACTCACATACAGACATGTACATGAATATATACTTAGTCTCATTGCCAAGTAAATCCGAGCATACAAATGCACATATGGATACAAATCGATATATCTATAGAAACACAGCTAGCCCAAGAAGGCAGTTACAGAAATAAATGCATATAAATAGATATAAATAAGAATTGTAATTGCTATAAAGACAAACAAGCTTTTAAAAAATTATACACATATTCATCTATTCATCGACTAAAAAGTATAGATTAGTTATGCCTAACATTTCACGTTGCTTGTAAATATATCAGGGAATCAGTTTCGATATTATTACAGAGAAAGTATATAAAATATGATAAATAAACAGTGGGGAAGGGCTGAGATAATTGGTCTTATATAAAGTAAAGTTTAATTCAAAATGGAAGTTGTATTGATATATACATTTTTATAATAAATTACTTTCTAGTATGGGTGATGGAACCTCCGTAGTTACGTGGGTTAAGATGATAACAAAAAGTAATAAACTTCTCATATTACCTTTAAGTAATATAATTAACGATTCTTATCTGAAATTTGAAATGCTGTATGAGTATAGGACAAAAACTAAGGTATGCCTCACTCTCAGTGGTCTTCCAGTACGCCGGACACGAACTCGGAATTTTTGAGGGCCCATGCTATTGCTAGATAGTCGATGAACCTACACTAGTTTCATTGATCCTTTGATAAGTCTTGCTTTTAATCCTGGTGGGTTTCGAGCAACCATCCTTACTAAACAGCCTACTGGGAGTGCTGGTTTAGTCGCCGAATACCCGACCATGCAACAGGCTATACTGGATTCCGTGTTACCAATACCACTCATTTAGAGATCTTGCAAGTGACCTCGCGCTCGCACACACACACACACACACACACACACACACACACACACACACACACATTTCACAAAAAGACATATTATTACTAGCAAATTATAACCAAAACGCGAACGTATAGACGCAGCGTATGTAAGAAAAGCTATGAATAACATTAGGAGTTAACTATGAAACAACTTCAAATCTAGTGACAATTATTCTAATTAAAGCTTTAGTCTTCTGATCCTTTGCTGCCGAGACGCAACGCAGCAACATTACAACACTTTTATTATTTCATTGAGACAATGCCGAAAAGCTTCTTGAAACATTACTGGACATAGGAAAAATGTTGTTCCAAACAAAACATAAGGACTAAAGAAGAAATATAAACACTTATACTAAAAAAATATATATATATGATACACACACACACACATATTTGTCATTATGCCAAAGGAGCTATAATCTTTTAAGGGATGTTTGCATCCTAGTTCTCCAGTTTTTACCAGTGAAAAACTAAATACGTTAGTTTTGCATTGATGGATATTATAATTTCATTTCTCTAATTGAATTAATTGGCTATGGAAACCGCTGTAGAGATAAGAATTTCATATTATATTGATTTGGATATCTTTGAATAAACTGATGTCTATATGTCAATTTATCCATTTTTTTTCTTTTTCTCATTTATATATATATGTGTGTGTCTGTATGTATTTAGCTATATATATGTGTGTGTGTGTGTGTGCGTGCGTGCGTTTGAATTAAGGGTACCATTGGTTTCATGTTAATAAAACTAGGAAAATATCTTAATATCATAACAAATTTTCAAGCCGATCACACGGAGGAACGGTTTTCGTCTCCATTTTGGATAAAAATGGCGACGAACACCATTCCGCCATGTAATCGGCTGGAAAAGTTTTTACGATATTAAGGTATTTTCCTATTTTTGTTAACATGAAACCAACGATAGCCTTAATTCACAAATAAGGAAATTCTATCCACTCATTTTCATCGTTCGATATTTACGTATATATATATATATATATATATATATATATATATACACACCAACGCACATACTCAAGTGAAATGTTTTATACCTATATATACGCAAATCATGGAACGAGACAAAAACGTCTTATTAGATTTCTCTGGCAAAGCATCAAACTATATCTGGGATGCAGGAGATGGTAGCCTTAGTAGTGTTATCGGTGGTGGTAGTGGTGGGTTGGCGGCGACGATAGTTAGTGATAGCGGTAGGAATGATGGCCGTGAAAGATGATGATGGTGAAAGCTGTGTTAGTCGTAGTTAGGGATGTTGAAGACTCGGGGAGGAGCTTATATCGATATTGAGAAAGATAGCTGGTCGTGATGATTAATGATGATAAGAATACCACTTCTACTACTACTACTACTACTACTACTACTACTACTACTACTACTACTACTACTACTGCTGCTGCTGCTGCTGCTGCTGTTGCTGCAACTGCTGCTACTGCTGCTACTGCAACTGTTAGTAGTAAGCTTGGTAACGCAAATATTTAACAACAACAACAACAACAACAGTAATAATAATAATATTAATAATAATAATAATAATAATAATAATAATAATAATGATATAATGTTAATGTAAAAGGATATCAGTAAAGAAATCAAGAAAAAGATATCAGTAAAAACAATAATGATAAATTCATAAAACAAAATACACACATGTACATAGAATGTGCTGTCTACGCATATATAATTTATGTATGTATGTATGTATGTATGTATGTATGTATGTATGTATGTATGTATGTATGTATATATATATATATATATATATATATATATATATATATATATATATTTATCTATTTATATTATATGTATATGTTTATGTGTATGCATATGATTCTATGTAGATGTGTGTATGTATGTATATGCATACATTAATGCGTGTGTATAGCTTTATAGAGAGAAACATAATATATACATACTTGCAATGAAAACAAAAGAACTTCAGAGGCAATAATTCCCCAATACGGTACCAATTTGTTTCTATTAAACTTGCCTGAAGCAGCTACATTCAAAATACAATAGCACCTTGTTTATGTACTTATTTATTTATTTTCATTTATTTATCCATCTTTTTTTTTTTTTTTTTTTGACATACAACATCTGATCTCTTTCCTACCTCAGGCAGATAGAAAAACTTCCTGTGCGTCTGTTATTTATTACAAATATTATTACAATTATTATTGTTGCTGTTGTCGTTGGTGTTTTGTTTTTTCTCCATCTTTTATTGTTCACATTTTTGTTTTTATCGTTAACATTATCATTATTGCTGTTGCTGTTTATTATTATTATTATTATTATTATTATTATTATTATTATTATTATTATTATTATTATTATTATTACTGTTGTTGTTGTCGTCGTTGTTATCTACTGAGTTCAAGTCCTGCTGAGGTTCAGTTTATCGTTCATTCTTTCGGGTTCGATAAAATAAAGTACCAGTGAAGTACTGGGTTGAACGTAATCGACTTGCCTCCTTCTATCAGAATTGTTAGTCTTGTACAAAATTTAGAAATAATAATAATAATAATAATAATAACAACAACAACAACAACAACAACAATAGTAATAATAATAATAATAATAATAATAATAGATCCAACTTGTACAAATGCAAAACAAAAGTCAAACATAAAATAATAATAACAATAATAATAATAATAATAATCCTTTCTACTGGAAGTACAAGGGCTGATATTTGGGAGCGAAGTCTGGTCGATTAAATTGACCCCAGTGAGTAACTGATACCCATTTTATCGACTGCGAAAGGATGAAAGGCAAAGTCGACCTCGATGGAATATGAGCTCAGGACGTAAGGACGGACGAAGTGTCGCTAAGCATTTTGTCCGGCGTGCTAACGATTCTACCTGCTCGCTTTATTATTAATAATAATAATAATAATGGTTTCAAATTTTGCCACAAAAGCAGCAGTTCTGGGGAGGAATTGAGTCGATTACATCGACCCCCAATCTTCACCTGGTACTTATTTTATCGACCTCGAAAGGATGAACGGTAAAGTCGACCTCGGCGGAATTTGAACTCAGAACGTAGCGACGGGCGAAATACCGCCGAGCATTTCGTCTAGCGTGATAACGATTTTGCCAGCTCGCCGCCTTAATAATAATAATAATAATAATAATAATAATAATAATAATAATAATAATAATAATAATAATAATAATAATAATAATAATATAGCAACATCACACTAGATAAAGCCAATGAAATAAGAGAACTAGACGAAAGCCAGCCATACAAATATTTAGGAGTCAATGAACTAGATAGGATACAACACACACAAATGAAAGAAAAAATAAAGAAAGAGTACTATAGACGAGTTAGATCAATACTAAAATCAGAGCTCAGT
>NC_068997.1:652230-656894 GCF_001194135.2 Octopus bimaculoides
GAAAGCACGTTATAAAAATAAAACTACTGAACAATAATAATAATAATAATAATAATAATAATAACAACAACAACACCAACAACAACAACAATAATAATAATAATGATAATAATAATAATAATAATAATAATAATAATAATAATAATAATAATAATAATAATAATAATAACAATAATAATAATAATAATAATAATAAAAACGATGATGATGAGGAGGAGGAGGATGATGTCGATGATGATGATGATTTCTTTTTGAATCACACAGGGTTTACATTAAGAAAAGCATTAAGGATGGTAGGGAACAAAGCATTGAATATGCGTGTATGTAATTGCGAGGGTTTGCGTATAAACAGGTGTAACAAAAAAAGGTAATAACATTTTAATAATAAGAGGAATCTTCGAGGGCCGCTCATGAGAAAACCCCATAAAAGAACGACTGCCCTGATTTCTAGGGCAGTTGCCTTTTCTCGGTTCCTTATTTCCGATTTACAGGCGTATGCTCTGGGCTGGTCCATTCACTAGCACCGTGATCTCTCACCCACCTTTCAACAACATGGCTGGAAGGCATCACTTCTCACTCCTATATATCCCCTTCAAGTAAAACTTAAAGAAGTTGATGAGGTATTGGCCAAAGAGGAAAGTATTTGTCTTCAGCCCCTTCAATCTCGCCCACCATACATCTTTCGCCATGACCACCAGGCAAATAGAAAATGCCTTCATTGCCCTCATTCGTGCAATCTCATTTTTTTAGAGGCTTGTACATCTTAATCTTTTCTAGTTCTTTATGATCCACTCGTACACCTCCAGATATGACAATACCTATGATCTTGATTTCCTTCATCAATTATCAACTACAACACGCCTGGTCTCCGAGCATCAGTCACTGAATTATGCTGGATTGTGAAGTCAAACAAGATCTAATACTTATTATCCACGCCTAGTTTTTGCTCGTATCATTTCAATGTACTTCTTACACAATTTCCAATGAACCTATCTAGTTACGTTATCATGCTTCCGTTTGTATTCCTTTTGAACCAATTTATTACATTCACTCTCAATATGTGAGACTGTTTCATTTTTTTCTAATGTTACACATTCTACAAATGGGCGATTCACTACCCTTATTTATTTGGAACTTGATGTAATTAGTTACAAGGTTTGCACCTGAGCACTGCATATCACTGCCACAGTGCATCCGTTCAAATCGCTTTTCTTTAGCCACTTTCAAGTGTTGGTCTTGCATTTCCCTTTCATTTCTCTGGGGTGTTGCCTATACATCGCTTTTACTTTTCTGTTCGATCTTTGTTCTCTATGTTGTTTCTTAGATGCTTTGGGTGTGTCACATTTCCACTAGGTATCGTATTGCTATTTATAACAGCAAACGTTCAGTCTACTGTTTGATGTACCATCCCAGACTATTTTCCTCATTGACAACACAGATCATGTATCCTATGAGACCTCTTCATCCTTTTTATCGAGGCGCATACAGTTTATCAAAATTGCTTGTAGAGTGCAATATCTTGTTCATTGTCATCACTATCCTAGCTCTTCTATTCGTTTCCTCAAGTTCATTCTTCGTCCATCTAACACTTACGCCACATTGCATTAAGGAGACAGCCCATGTATTCAATACCCTGATCTTGTTCTTTCCAATGAGTCTTCTCTCCATAATTAATTTTGGTTCTCCAGAGGTATTCTCGCCAAAAGCTTTCCTTTATCTCTCCTTGATTTTGTCAGACTACAAATTACCCAAGTACTTGTATCCATCCACCTCAACATCTTTAATCCTCTTGCAGTTGGATAGTTCTAGACTGTCAGATGACAATACTTTGCCTTTTTTTATAAGCACACTACGCTTTTTAATCCCAAATTTCATCCCGATATCCTTACTGAGTATCTGCACGGTTGAAACCAGACCATTTATTTCTCGCTCCCTTGTACCGAAGATCTTTAAGTCATCTATATACAACAGGTGATTCAGCTTTTTTTCTACTTTTCAAGGTGTACCCAGATGTCACTTTCCGTAATATCAGCGTGAGGAGAATCACACAAATCACGAACATCAATGGTGACAGACTATCTCCCTGAAATATGCCTATCCTGATGTCAACCTTCGCCAAAACTTCTCCACATAATGTTAACTCTGTATTCCCGTTCTTCATTGATGTGATAAAATTCAAAATGCTATTAAACACCTGTACAACTCAAGACTTTCTAAAATCCATGAATGGGAGACCATGTCATAAGCTTTCTTATAATCGATCCACGCCGTATCAAGATTAGCATATCTTTTCTTACAGTCGTTCAACATCATCTTGTCTATCAAATGTTGGTCTTTTATCCCTCGGCTTTTCCTCCTTCATCCCTTCTGTTCCACTTGCAGCTTGTCAATCATTTCAAGGAAGCCATACATACAATTAGATATTATTTCTGTCATCAACTTCCACATCAAGAGGAGGCAGGATATTTGCTGGTAATCAACCACAGCATAAACTGTACCGGGGTCCTTTTGGCAAAGAATCGTTTTCATTGTGGTCGTCCACTTCAGGATTTCTACCCCATTGTTGACCATTTCATTCATTCGCACAGCTATTCTTCTGTGTAATACTGGGAAATTTTTCAGTCAGTACCTTTGTACCGTATCTAGGCCAGGACATTTCCAATTTGGAACCTTTGTTTTCTTACTCGGTCACCATTTCAGTTGTTATCCTTACATTCTTCACTTCCTTTTCTTTTCCCAATCTTAATTCATTCAACCATGAAGCATCATCTTTCGTATAATTTCTTCAATTATCTCATCATATGTTACTCCAAGACCTACTTTCTTCAGCGACAGGTTTCTAACTGCAATTAACCTTTCCGTTCAGCTACTGATAAACCTTTTTTCTGATCCTGTTGGAACAATCTACTGATCTTATATTGTCCAATTCTATGATCATATCTCTTAATTTTTGTCGCTTTAGCCTGCAGTCATTGTTTCAGTTCTTCAAGGACTAAATTTAACCCGTTTTTCTTGAACTTATATTTACGTTCTAGTTCCTGATGTCTATCCTTTTTCGTGATTTCACTTTGTTTCTTTCTTTCCAGGATGTTAATATGTTTTCCTAGTTCGTTCATTGATGATTGCATTACCCTTCTTTTTCACCAAGTCACTTTTGCTACATTTCCTCTTTTACGGTTTGGATCCCTCCTATGTAAATGATACAAGCTTTAATCAATCTATTCGTTCCAGTTATATTACTTGTCTTCATTTCTTTCAATACTTTATTCGCCTTCCGAGTCTACTCCACGAACAAGGTTCTATCTACTACCTTGAATCTATTTACTTCCACATCCAGACTTTTCTCAATGATACCCGTCATATATTCGATCATTCCTCTGTCCTCGTTGCTCAGTCCCTCTACATTCTCAAAACTAAAACCAGTATCATTCTCCTGAACTCCTTCATTCAATACAACCTCAAACATTCTCTGTAGCCACTTCATCTTTACTCACTGAATTTTTCAATCGTCACGCTCTTATTAATCTTATCGAGCTCTAATGCTGTTAACCACCCGTTCTTCCTTATTATCCTTGTCTGGTCACACAGTCTTTGTTCCGTAATATCTAAGCTCTGCGTCTCAATCCAGATGTTATGCATTCTCTTTCGATATCCCCTTATAGGCTTCCCTTCATTATCAACGGGTCTGTTCAATAAACTAACATTCCAGGATAGCTATATTCATCGCCTTAGACTATTTTGTTCTGATAGTCGTATAGTGACGACAGGATCTGTGCTACCCTCCCACAGGGCACCTGCCAAGCAAGAGGTCCGTCACCTGAAGTTCTGTCCTCATTTACGCATTTCTTTGCATTCTTTTATCCATTACTCTCATAGAGAGGAAAGAAGTGACGGTGTTACAACCACCAGTGTTTTTATCGGGACGCTGTCTCTAGAGAGGTTTGTCTCAAAAGACTGAAAGGGACCCTCAAAAGTTTAAGTAAGCTACCCTGCGATGGACACCAACCTTGTTCTCTGAGCTCCACAACTAGAGAAATCTATTGTTCATAATTATTATTATCACTGCTGTCTTAACCGGTAATGGCTTAATCGGCAGCATAACTAATGGAGAAATGTTACTTCGTTGGCCGTTCACTTCTCAGAGTTCATCCGCACTTAGACTGGTCTTGTTTTTCATCCCGCAGGGTGACCAAATGATAATAAAACATCAGTCACCGACAGTCTGATATTTATAATTCGATTTCAGTTCAATCATGGTGGTGGCGAAGCGATGAGTAACGTGTACCTGAATAAATACAGTACACGAATTCATGTAATGAAAAGAAAGAAGAAAAAAGGAAGAACGAAGAAAAAAGGGGAAAGAGTGATGACAGAAGAGCATATGGGCTGCATTGTACGAGAGTAAACAATAAATAGGGATTGGGGGGAGGTCGGGTGGGCACATCGGCATCGAGTAATGTTGGGGGAAATGTGTTGCTGAGCCAGGGAGGGACAAAAGTTTGAAGACAGAGAGCCAAAAACTTCCTGAGCTTACGTAATTAAAGTAGAAAGTCTGGAGTTGTTGTCGGGAAACAACACCATTGCTACTAATCGACAAGTCTGAAAACAATGTGTGTGCGTGTGTATGTGTATATATATATATATATATATATATATATATATAT
>NC_068997.1:658893-660912 GCF_001194135.2 Octopus bimaculoides
TATATATATATATATATATATATATATATATATATATATGTATGTGTGTGTGTGTGTGTGTATACAATATGTAAATGTATATATATATGTGTGTGTATGTACAAATATACATATATCTGTCAGGCACGCAGTGACCGACATCAATGTTATAGTCGAGGCTACTGTGTGTGTGTGTGTGTGTGTGTGTGCGTGCGAACGTGTTCTGTTTTTGTATACTTATGCGTGTAGAATGTAGATATAACAAAAACAATGTCGCATTTTAAACTTGAGAAAATCCTTGTATATTTGTTTTTACCTGTTTGATTTGTGTATGTAAAATCCGTAAATTTCCAAGAAGAAAATGCGATCAACGTCGAAAAAGCCATATTAGTTATAATAGTCCGTGCGTTTTTTTTTGTTTTTTTTTTTAACCACCAAAGTGCCGAATTGTTGCAATATGCATCAAAGAGCCGAAATATTGCAACATGCATCAAAGAGCCGAATTATTGCAATATGCATCAAAGAGCCGAATTGTTGCAATATGCATCAAAGAGCCGAAATATTGCAACATGCATGGAGAAAAGGAAGAAATGTAAATTAACACTTACTGTTGATTAAAGGAAATGCGAAAGAAAGAAATATGACAGTGGTTTCTATTAATTTTAAAGTTAAATTAAACAAGATCTGTGGGACTATACGAGAACACGCTCGCACGCGCACACACACACACAAGAACAAGCACGCACACATACATCACACACACTCACACATTCGCACACACAAGAACAAGCACGCACACACACACACATATACACACACTCACACACACAAGAACAAGCACGCGCGTGCACACACACACACACACACACGCACGTACACTCCTTAGCTGCCACACCATTAGGAGAAATACAGTATATATTTAAAATATTACAAGCGTTGCCTAAAAAAGTACGAAACTAGAATTGAAAAACGCGAACGCTCAAAAGACTTACAGACTGTCATAATAAAGCTTAAAAAGTATGGGACTGGTATTGTTGGTCAAAAATATTGGCATCACTATTTGTTGTACATTCTGTGGCATCCTTTTATCACAAGAAATTTATTTAGTTCATCGAAATTAAGTTATATTAAAAATTAATCAAGTTAAATTATCGTGTAATCAATTTTAACAAATACTAATGTTATCTTTACGTAATTAATTCAATCTATAAATGATAATTTTTATAAATTTACAAGTAATCAATCAAAACTAATTTAGTAATAACAATTTGTTTAATTCGCATAACTATGCCATTAATATGTATATCATTATGCGAATTATCTTTGCTTATAATAATTTAGGTTTAGTACTTCCGCTGTTATATAGATTCGACTTCATCATAAATCCAGTTTTTATTTTTTTTAAATTTTTATTATCATGGTAATTTGCATGCTGTGTGAAATATGTTTTTCTATATACTTAAGTATGAAGAGTATTATAATGAATTTACTTATTCGAAGTTAAAGATCCTATTTTGTACATTTTCAGATTTTTATATTAAGAACTCGGTTTAATAATTATCGTGACATCGTAATTTACACGTGAGTCTCTTTTCGTTTTAAGATGGCGCAGAATGTACAACATATAGTGATTCCAATGTTTGAGCAACGATGCCAATCCCATACTTTTTAAGGTTTATTATGATATTCTGTAACCCTTTTGAGCGTGCGTATTTTTCAGTTCTAGTGCATGTGTGTGTGTGTGTGTGTGTGTGTGTGTGTGTGTGTGCGCGCGCGTTTGTGTGTGTGTATACATGCGTGCACGCTTACATACATCATTATGTGAATGTAGGCATTTAAGTATGTATGTGTATATAAAAATATTCTTTTATTTGTTTCAGTCATTTGACTGCGGCCATGCAGGAGCATCGCTTTTAGTCGAACAAATCGACCCCAGGACTTATTCTTTGTAAGCCTAGTACTTATTCTATCAGTCTTTTATGCCGAACCGCTAAGTTACGGGGACATAAGCACATGAGCATCGGTTGTCAAGCGATGGTG
>NC_068997.1:661164-663378 GCF_001194135.2 Octopus bimaculoides
ATATATACCAGAGGTGACTCAAGGTCATCAGCCAGCGTCAATCGGGTTCATCACAGATTCCACATAAGACACATGTATAAAGAATGTAAGAGACGTAATGCCCACCACAGTCTTATATTGCACTGATAATTCAACAGTAAGCAAGTCTGCTACTCCCAAGGAAAGAATACCACAGAAATATATTTTTAATATAAGAATTATTTCGTTTGTACATGAACTCCAGTCGTCTTGCTTTCATGACGCACTCGTGTAATATACTGTCATGCAGCTTCTTCTTGTTGTCCAAAATGCTTTTCTCGGTGGAAATACGAACCAGTGAAGACAGCCGTTCTCGAGCCATTGTGCTTCTCGGATATGACAATTCTATCCAATTTTGAGAAACTCCTCTCATTAGAGACTGATGTTAAGGAGATGGTCAGCACTAGCTTAATTAGTTTAATGGATTCCGGCATAGCGGAAGTCAACTCCAGTTTATACAGTAATTCTAAAATGGAGTTGATTGACTGGCACTTTTTGAAATCACTGTCAATATACATATATTTTAGCTCGTTCACTAAGCTCTTACTGTCAAAAATACAGGGGTACTTGTTTTCTAGATAGTCCATATGTTGCACGGGAAACGAGTTAGCAAACTCTTCAAACTTATTAGTCTAGCAATTCAAAAAAGGCATACTCCTGAATGAGAGAAAATCTCTGTCGTAAGGACATTAGACTGTTATCAATTATTTCAAAATAGGTAGTTTTTAATTAATTTGTGCACCCCTGACTCTTTTTCTAAGAGAGGGATCTGACTCATCTGCTTGTTCAGTGACAGCAGCTGTATCGCGCAGAATGTTTTCATAATGTTCGTCCTTACGATAACCTTCAGCACAATGAATGAAGTCATTTAGTTTACTGTGACCATGCTTTATGTCGAGTGGCTTAAACTGTAGAATATCAAAGACTTTTTCAGCCTGAGAAAGGTATGTTATGAAAGCAATTGATGAAAAACATGAATGTGAAATCATTCAACTTTGCCAATAGATTGTCTCTTTAACAAAGTGTATCTTCATTCCAAGAGCCTAGAATACTTGTGAAGGCATTTTTCAAGTTTTCCTGCAGTTTTATGTATGACACAGTTCTTGATCTATAGCACCATCTTGTTTCGCACAGTGATGAAATACTGACAATAAACTGCCTGAAAACGTTTTTCCGCTTGGTACTGGAAAATGTAAATTTACTAAATGCGCGAAACTGAGGAAATAAAAAAAACATGTTTACCCTACTCACCTTCTCGGTACTTTTACTCAAGACTAAGTTTAAGTTTATGCACATAGCAGTGATTAAAATGCGCGTGTTTAAATCCTTTATCCCTTAGATTGCTCTGTACGCCGTTTAGTGTTCCTGTCCTTGCAGCTGCTCTGTCGTAAGTCTGGCTCACTAATTTATCTGTAGTGTCACTGAAGGAGTTCAAAACACTTGCGATCGCATTAGCCAGTCTTGTAGCACTTCTATCATCACTGACTTCATAGAATCTAAGAAATCGTTCATGCTAATTTCCTCTAGTATGGCTGTGACTTCCTACATCATGTCCACGTAAAGGCAACTCTTGTTCACACAGATATAACACTGCATTTGTTAACCGCTTTAAATATTGTCTATTTTCTTCAGCTGCTTTGTTTTGCCGTTGTTTCCCCCCAGTTTAGCAGACTCGCTAATAGCTGTCACAATATCGTGCAGTTCGAAAGTTTTCAAGCTTTTATAACTACTTAAACGACTCACTGATTTACTGTGATACTGACGGTCACTCGAGATGTTTTTATAATTATTATAGCCTCCGTCTGTCCACGACTGATTAGCTTTCGGTTGAAACAACAACCATGGCCAGCAGCGGAGTTTCTTTGTAACGCTACTTGCACAAAGAAATTCAGTCTGTTCGTACCATTTTAACTGGAATGTTCAAGTTCCAACTTTAGTTTTCAATGAAAGAGTCGTTCTACCTGCTCGAAGAATTTCACGTTTCCCCGCAATATTTCTAGCCCCAAAAAGGTCTTCTTTGTTTCTAATATTCTATGAAAACATGTTTGGGCATAGTGAAATATTATCGAACTTTGAAACAGGTGAGGATTGGCAACAGGATGGGTATCCAGCAGTACTACATCTGTCTGAACCATGTGAGTGAAGAAAGGTTGAAATCACACACACACACACACACACACACACACACACACACAC
>NC_068997.1:663882-665041 GCF_001194135.2 Octopus bimaculoides
TATATATATATATTTATGTGTGTCTGTGTGTGTGTATATATATATATATATGTATGTATGTATGTATGTATGTATGTATGTATGTATGTATATGTGTGTATATGCTTGTGTGTCTGTGTTTGTCCCCCCAACATCGCTTGACAACCGATGGTGATGTGTTTACGTCAAAAGAGACCGATAGAATAAGTACCAGAATAAGTCCTGGGGTCGATTTGCTCGACAAAAAGGCGGTGCTCCAGCATGGCCGCAGTCAAATGACTGAAACAAGTAAACGAGTAAAAGAGTAAAGAGTATATAATATACGACAGGCTTGTTTTTTTTTTTCGTCTACCCAATCCACTCACAAGACTTTGGTCGGACCGAGGCCGTAGTAAAAGACACTTGCCCAAGGTGCCATACTGTGGAACTTAACCAGGAAGCATGTGGCTCAGTAGCAAACCTCTTACAACACAGTCATACCAGCGTCTATACTAATCGACATAAACTACATTGATCAAAGAGAATTTTTAGGACTGCATGCTCGGACAGGATGTTGGTGACAGACATTCTGTCTAGAGAGAGAGGGGATCGGCTCACTAGCGATAACAGTTAGATTTTGTGCGCGAGCGCGCGTGCGTTGTGTATATTGTATACGCATACTGAGCTAACTGGTGTCGCTAGCGAACCGAGCCCCTCTCTCATGACGGAAGAACATCGCCACCAACATCCTGTCCAAGCAATTCTATACAGTAACTGATGTCGCTTCTAACTTGATAACATCATATGATCTGCGTTGACCTACCGAAGTTCTATAGCCGGAAGCCAGTTTGATCTCCTCCTCAATTGGTTCTACGAGCCTGGCGAATTTATTGTTCGTTTGACGAGTCTACGAAACCCTGAGTAATTGATTCTAGAATCAATTACTAGCCTGATAGACTCGGCTATGTCAAGATGGACTTATGTATTCTTCCTCCCACTTGGATTTTTATGTATTCTCTCTCCCACTTGGATTTGAAATGTTGCCACATTTATAATATGTCTTTTCTACAGTAATTTTTCTGCATTTTCGTGCAGCTGAAGATTGCTCTTCATATTGCATTTAATGTCATGCTCGCATTACTTAAATAAATTGGAGTAGCATGAAACGTGCGTACTGCAATCACCTTTGAAATCCGTGTTG
>NC_068997.1:665573-666372 GCF_001194135.2 Octopus bimaculoides
CGTTTCGAGCCTACGCCGTTCCACAGAAAGGAACACAGAAAGAAACAAGGAGAGAAAATAAAGAATATATATATATATATATGTGTGTGTGTGTGTGTGTGTGTGTGTGTGTGTGTGTGTGTGTGTGTGTGTGTGTATATATATATATCTGTGTGCATGTATGTGATTGTTCGGTTTTATTTCATGATTTCGTGTCAATAGAGAAAGGGCTGGTTTCTAAACTAGATCCAAGGCTCCTTCCCTAGAATTTCAACATCAACAACAAGGTATTTTTGTTTGTATGTACGTACGTATGTATGTATGTATGTATGTATGTATGTATGTATGTATATGGATATATGCATATATTTCTGTGTATACATACACACTATATATCGCAATATGAAAAGCCATACCATCGAGTCAAGGTCGCAAAAGACCCTCGTCAAAATGACCTAGAATTCATTTTAGGTGGAATATAGAATGTAAATAAACACCACAACTACGATGCAAAGTGATTGAATGAGCTTTCCTGGAACATATAATACCATAAGTGAAAGTCTCTCGACGGTTGCTGGAGAACTACCAGGCAGGAAATCACCTGGGAGACTGGGTGACGTATATATACGTCGGTTGTTGGTTTGGAAAGCTCACGTTCTACAGAATAGCTATCGCTAATGTGCGCAATATATTTAAGAGAATTTGTTCGCTTTCTCTAGCATGTCAGGTGACGATATGAAACTCCTTTGTTAGCTCATTATGTCCGTCCGTCCGTCCATCCGTGTGTGTGTGTGTGTGTGTGTGTGTGTGTGTGTGTACA
>NC_068997.1:666382-672246 GCF_001194135.2 Octopus bimaculoides
TGTGTGTGTGTGTGTGTGTGTGTGTGTGTGTGTGTGTGTGTGTACATGTGTTTGGATGGTGCTAAAGTAGCTGTATTTAGTCATGCCGCTTTATGTTCTGATTTCACATCTTGTGCAGAAAGCAAGGAATAGGTAGATTATATCATCGCTACTCTTTCTTCAAATGTGATTTTATGTCAATGTTAGAAATCAATATTTATACCTGAAATATTTTCACCTTTTGTACGTTTTTTTTTTTTGTTTTTTTGTTTTTTTCTCCAGTTCAAAGACGGAAAAGGAAAGAGAACCGTCCTCGACGTCAACGTACGACATTCACCAGTGAGCAGACACTGAAGTTAGAACTGGAGTATAACCGAACTGAATATATCACACGACCTCGACGATTTGAATTGGCTGAGATGTTGAACTTGACAGAAACTCAGATCAAGATTTGGTTCCAGAACCGAAGAGCGAAAGACAAACGGATCGAAAAGGCACAAATGGATCAGCAGATGAGGTAGGCTTTGTTCTGTGTATCAATAATACGACTGGGGCTAATCTCGACGAAGCTTTCTGACATATTAAATACAATAAACCAATAGGGCGTTCTATATGTAACGCACTGGATTATAAACCTTCGATTAACTCAGACGATCTATGCAATTAACTAAACCAAAGCACTCTCTTAGTACAGTTACATCTTTTTGAAGGGGAGGTAACTCTAATACAACAAATAAATTGAAGATCCTTTCTATTATAGGCACACAAGTTCCATATTATTGTTACTTTCCTAACTTAAATATCTAAAGAGGGAATTTTTGTTTACTAACTGGATAGATAGCGTTTGCTAATCGAAAGCTCTCACTATGTTACATTTGTAAGATATATACAGTGTTTGTCAATGTGTACAATTGTTATAAGTGTGTGTACGTGCGTGTGTGCATGCGTGTGTGCGTGTATGTGTATGTATGTGTGTGTCTGTGTATATATACGTACATATATATGTATTTATGTTTATGCAAATTTATCTATCTATCTATCTATCTATCTATCTATCATCTAATTATATAATTCACATTACTTCATATATTCTTGGTTAACTGCTTAAAATTTCGTTTCTTGATTGTTTCTCGCTCCTTTTCAGCCAATAATACCCACCCTATTACGTGTGTAGAATCAAGGTATAAATTTGATCTTTTTAGGACATACTTATGCTATATACATGCGCGGATGCACGCACGCACACACACACACACACACACACCTACACACACGCATACACAGGCACATATCTCTGTATTTATACATATACATACCTGTAAATTTCAGTGCGCGTGTAATCAAGTACTGCTATCTCGATTGAGACAGCACAGTAGCTATTCATTGTTTAGAACGTGTAAATCCATGTCTATCCAAATTTCAATGAAGTATTAAGCCTTATTTTATCGTGTGAGTTTTACTTGATATAATATACATATGAATAATTATCCGAGCATTGAGTAAAACAGAAGAGTTGGTATAAGTGATCTACTTAATGTTACGTGCGTTTCACAAGCCAGATCCTCAGTGGAATATTGTAATTCAATCATATATATAGGTCGGTTGACAGTACTGAATTAAATTACAATATTCCTCTGAAGATCTGGCATTTTAATTCTATTATGTAACCGTTTACGTAACGAATGTCGTATTATGTACAAATTTTCGCCATTGAAATACATGTAGGATTAAGTGACTCATAATATTGTAATAAAACACTCAAACCAAATCTTTTATTATGCCTTTGAATATATCCATTGTACATACATATATAAATACATACATACATGCATATATATATATATATTATGTATATGTGTATATATATGTATATATATATATATATATATATATATATATATATATATATATATATATATATATATATATATATATATATATATATATATATATATAATCATCATGATCATCATTATCATCTTTATTATTCTTATCATCATCATCATCATCATAAAACTTTATACTGCTGGGTATGATGGACAGTGTCAGCTGTCCACAGCCAGCAGACTAAGGTGACACTTGTTTATTGGTCATGCTTCAAGAACCCTGCCAAGAATTCTTGCAGTTCCAAGCAATACCGATTTTCGTACGCGTTCTACCTCCACACTTGCACCGATCTTTTCCAGCTACGTTGGTAGTTGAGTGCTGATACTTCCAAAGTCTACCAATTACAATTGGTATCACGTCTATTCTCTTCATTGACCCCAGACCTTCGTATTTTGCCGCATACGCACATTATTATTATTATTATTATTATTATTATTATTATTATTATTATTATTATTATTATTATTATTATCATAATATCTATAGATATTCTTTTACCTTTTAATTGTTTCAGTCATTTAGAACGCGGCCATGCTGGGGCACCGCCTCGAAGAATTTTTAGTCGAATGAATTGACCCCAGTGCTTATTTTACATCCCCAGGTTACGGGGATGTAAACACACCAACACCGGTTTTCATGTGGACAGACACGAACACACACACACACGCATGCACGCACGCGCGCGCTAGCGTCCAATAACACTATCCGTATCACGTCCTCACTTTGTTGTTTTTCTGTTATTGTTTTTTTGAACTTATATATATATATATATATATATATATATACGACGGGATTTTTTCATTTTCTGTCTCCCATATCCACTCACAAGGTTTTGGTCTGTTCGAAGCTATAGTAGAATGCACTTACCCAAGGTGTCACTCAGTGAGACTGAACTCGGAATTATGTGGTTGGGAAGCAAGCTTGATCAGTAATACTTTGAGTTACTTAGAGTTTCATGGTATCCGGCTCCGAACGGCGCCTCAATAACGCTACCTATAACATAAACAACTGATGGAATCCTTCTTCAGTTGTCTTTGAGCACGGAGAAAAGTTTTATTCATTTCTGTTTGGAACATTAAAGATATTCTGGAAAAAAGTTGGAGTAGACACTTGGTGTTCCAACAGCAGGTACACACTTAGAGTAGGCCTTGAGAGAAGACACTTGGAGCACGCGTTCAACTTGAAAAAAGTCTAGTCTGTTTCTTAGTTTTACTTTTCCTCGTGTTCTAAGAAATGTCAGGAGGTCGCTTCGGTAGGTAGAGATTGTTCAGAAAAGAATAGAAAAAATCCAAACTCATCCTGCTCAGGATGTCGAGCGGCCTCCCGAAGAACTTACGCTCCTAGAAGAAATACTTACAGGGGACAAGCTGCTTAGTAACAAATTGGGAGCCTTCATCTATTTTTTCATCCATTTCTTCATAAAGTATGATATTAAAAATGTTCAAACTGAACGTCAAACAACATGGAAGGACTTGAGAGAAGATGGACTATCCAGATAAAAATACTGGTTTCAAATTTTGGCACAAAGCCAGCAACCTCAGGGGTGGGGCTAAGTCGATTACATCGATACCAGTGCTCAAATGGTACTTATTTTATCGACCCCCAAAAGGATGAAAGGCAAAGTCGACCCCAACGGCTTTTGAATCTAGAACGTGAAAAAAAAAACCGACGAGTTGCTGCTAAGCATTTTACTCGGCGTGCTTACAATTCTGCCAGCATGTCGCTTGTACAAAAAATAGAAGACAAAACAAAAAGAAGCAGTATGTTTAAAAAGGCAGCATCAGCAGAACAATAAAATAACAATAGCAGCAAGAGCAATAATTACAACAATAACAATAAGAACAACAAATAGAACAAAAATCCCAACAACTACATTCCATACAACAGTAATAAGAACAGTCACAATAATATCAAACGGTTTTTATTAGCAATTTTGTTATGATAATTATTATTACCGTTGTAAATGGGCCTAGCCTGAACATATACCTGAAAGCCGGTGAGGATGAGGAGTGAGGTGCCTGCCTGGAGTGCCCTTGGCGGTCAGGATGACCAGGATGTGTCGGATTCCTTGGTTGGCCCTGAGTGGAACACCCTACCCCTTAGGGGAATTTTATTGCTTAAATTTTGTTGTTAATTGTTATCGTTTTTGTGCTAGGCCCCACTTGGCGCTTGTTTTGTACTGTGCGTTAACTTGTTTTCCGTTCGATCCTTGTGGCCTATAAAAAAATATAGTATATACCACTACTACCGTCACCACCACTGCCACCATTACTACTTCCACCTCCACCACCACTACCACTATTAGTTCTTTTGTGTTTGTTTTTGCTGTTGTTCTACAAACACCAATATTAATCTTGTTATTTTCATGGTCGTCCCTTCTACTTCCAAAGCCCGCTACACAACTCCCACCACCACCACCACCACCACCGCTACCCTTCACTATATGATCACCTCCCACTGCCACCACCACTGCAAGTCAATCACCAGAAATCACAGCAACTGATAAACACTTCATTTATTTATTCTTCTTTCTCTTTTCTTTCTTTCTTTCTTTTTTCTTTCTTTATTTTTTCTTTCTTTCTTTTTTCTTTCTTGCTTTTCTCTTTCTTTCTTTCTTCTCACCTGATTTTCTTCACATTTAATCTTTCTTTTCGTTCTTTCTCTCGTTCAGATTTTCCTCGCCCCCCCCCCCTATATTTCAACTTTCTTCAATTTAATTACTCCATTTATTTATATTATTTCTTCCTCATTCCATCTGGCTTGTGTGTGTGTGTGTTTGTGTATTTGTATGTGAGTGTGTGTGTGTGTGTGTGTGTGTTAGTGAGTGTGTGTGTGTGTGTGTGTGTGTGTATGATTACCAGTGTGTGTGTTTCATTCGGTCTGTATGTCACTTAGTGTGTATGTGTTGGTGCCACTGTGTGTGTCTGTGTATGCCTGTATAGGTGTTAGTATGCGTGTGTACGTGTGGACGTGATTGGGTGTATATATGTGTTGGAGTATGTCACTGCCAGTGTGTGGTTGCATGTGCGTGTGCAATTATGTGTGTGTGGTTGCATGTGTGTGTGTGTGTGTGTATTGTATTCTCTGAACCTTTTTCTTCTCTCATTTCTCGAATACTTTTTCACTTCCTCACATTACTTCTCTTTCCCTCTCTCTCTCTCCCCACCCCTCATTGTCCCACTCTCTTTACTCTCTCATTCTCAGCCTCTCTATCTCACTCCCTCATTCACTCTCCCTTCCTCTCTTCCTTCATTCTCTTTCTCACTCACTAATTCTCTCCCACATCACCTCGCCCTTTCAGTCTCTTCCTCTCTCTCTCCTCTCTCTCTCTCTCTCTCTCACTTTCTCCCTTTCCTTCACTTTCTTTCTCCTTCACTCTCTTACTCTCTCTCCCTCAAACATTATCTCTCTCTCCTTACTCCCCCCCCCAACACTCACACCTACTATTTTTTGTTCACATAACAAAAGAAAACAGCTGCACATTGAAATTCCAAAGAACACTGAAGAAATTCTCAAAAACAAAAACAAAAAAAATGATAGTAAAAATATACTGAAAGAAATTGAGAGGTCGACTATTGACATTTAGCAACTGTTTTCCAAGACTGTGTAGATGTTGAATATAAACTCTCATAGTCATTGCTACAGATTCTCTTGGAGACATTTTATGACAAAATCCAAACCAAATACGAAACAACGGGTACTGGAATTATGAATAAAACTTGTCAACGAAAAAAAAAAAAAAACAACAATAGTAATAATAAATCAACTGAGCCGTTGGATGTGATTATTCAACTTGTGACATTGTTAGACCATTGGGTTAGGTTCGAGTCTATAATGAAGGTCCAAATTGTGATGGGGAAAAAAAAACACTTGTCATAGTTATGGTTATTATCAAGGGTCCCAACAGCATCCTCTACCTTAGGAGTTTTGTTGTTGTTGTTGTTGCTGCTCTGAGGAGTAGACTTGTTTCGTGTAACATATATATATATATATATATA
>NC_068997.1:672602-672905 GCF_001194135.2 Octopus bimaculoides
TATATATATATCACATATATATGTGTGTGTATGTATGTATGTATGTATGTATGTGTGTATATCCTTTTATTCTTTTACTTGTTTCAGTCATTGGAGCACCGCCTTTAATCGATCAAGTCGACCCCAGGACTTATTCTTTGTAAGACTAGTACTCATTTTATCGATCTGTTAGGCCGAACCGCTAGTTACGGAGACATAAACACACCAACATCAGTTGTCAAACGATGGTGGTGGGGACAAACACAGATACACAAATACATACATACATACTTACATATATATATATATATATATATATATATA
>NC_068997.1:673001-674167 GCF_001194135.2 Octopus bimaculoides
TATATATACGATGGGTTTCTTTCAGTTTCCGTCTACCAAATCTACTCACAAGGCTTTGGTTGGCCCGAAGCTATAGTAGAAGACACTTGCCCAAGGTACCACGCAGTAGGACTGAACTCGGAACCTTGTGGTTGGAAGCTTCTTACCACACAGCCACTCCTGCGCCTATATGTGCATGCTTGTATTAAAAACACGACTCTTTCCGATTTTTACTTTTGTTACTGAAGTTTTTTCATATTTCGTGAGGTCAGTGCAGTTTGTTTGGATCAATGAAATTCCAAAATTCATCATGGACGTTTTAGCCATATCTGCCAAAGGCATAGTCTGACTGAAGTGCTTATGGCACATGCGGTTGACCCACTATTTGCGCATTCATCACCGTAATTAATTAATTCATTTATTAGCATAAACGGACCCTACAAAATAAAACAAAACCTTTAATAGCTGGAATATCCAATCGATCACAATATCCGATTACGCGATTCGCTAGAATATTACCCACGTGACCAATAAAATCTAACCAACCATGACTTCTCCTGGAACTAGCTCCAGCAACAAGCCTGTATGTTCGCACCTTTCTCTCTGAGCCTGTCCATCAGTATATATTCAACACATCTTAGCTGCTTGGCAAAAAGCATTGAGAAACAGCAAACGAGACGGCAAACGGACAGCGAGCAGATGCAAACAGATACTAATCAATGACAAACGATGACAGCAACACCATACTCTGACTGCTGCTACAAGCACATCAAAAACAATAACATTCAAAATCTCTCGACGTTTTGTCGTTCGTAGTAACATCAGTATTTGCTTGCTTTTTGTGTACGAAAAGAATTTAAAAAATTGTCAACAATCGCAACAGATTTCGCCGTCTTCTTCGTAACAACTAATAAACAGTCCCAAAACAGAAGACCCAGTCTAAGACCAATGTTTAAACAAATACAAAGTTTGAGATACACCAGGCATCCAGTTTTGTTTCAACAACAATAACACTGGCCTTGTCTAATATAAAGAATAACCATCACAACATGTAGAGAGTACTAATATAGAGAGATTCCAATACAAGATAAGATTATCGCGCCCGAGACGAAGCCTGGCGATGGCTTAGCTCGCCGAAACTTCAGAGTCACTGTTAATAGTATTCTTGTTTATATATATATATATAT
>NC_068997.1:674425-678939 GCF_001194135.2 Octopus bimaculoides
TTCTACTGTACTTAAAATATTGCAGCTGAAAATAACATATTTAAAATTTACTATATTTTATTAAAACAAAAATTATAAAAACATTACTGGGTTTTTCCAATTTTCCGATTTTAAACTTATGGGCTTATATTCAGAAACTCTTTTTTATGTATAGCCCCAGTAATTTTTATATTTTTCAGAAAACAAAATATTTAAGCAAAATTATTTAAGTCTGTATTTAAGCCCATAGGATTATTTTGGGAAAAATTATTATTTTAAAAATGAAATAAAATAAAATTAATTTTAAAAAATTAAATTAGAATTTGCCTAATTAGTCATCCTTAGGAGAAAATTGAAAGTGACGAATTAGGTGAAGTAACGAATTAGCCAAAGACGAATTAGGCTAACTCTATTGTATTAATGCTAAGTAATAAATTTTACTTATTTAATTGTCAGATTAAATTTCTCTTTTTAATGTGGAAGAATTGACTGAACATATGGTTGATTTGAAACCATTTAATGACCATTCTACTACAATCAATGTTGTTGTTTTGTTTTGTAATAGGATTTTAATTGAAGTGAAAAAAATCTTGTTCAATATTACTTACAACTTCATATTTTATTGTTTGTACTTGATACAACAAAATAAAATGACTATTTTAATTATGTATTTCAAAAGACATAATTAAAAAAATATTCCTTGTTTAAATTTATTTTTGATTATTTTTGTACCATACTTTTAAAGATTTATTTGTTTTGTAGATTCTCATAATAAATGAAATAAATTATCGCAAATTTATCTGATATAATGTTTTTTAATTTTAAAAATGTTATTCTCAGCTGCAATATTTTAAGTACAGTAGAATTTTAATTTTAAGTACTTTTTAGTTTCCTTTAGAGGTGACAAATTAAACAAATTCTACTGTAGAAACCTTGTTTTGTACTTTTCCAGTTATTATAACTTAAGAATATTGACATGAAACGCGCCTGAATTTTTCATTGTAATTCAGTTTTTTTTCCAGACAATCCAATAGAACTAATAAATATTCTTTTGTTAACAGATATTTGAATTATTCTTCATTGTTGATGAATGAATTGAAGTAAGAATTTTATGTTGTGTACGAATGCGCGAAAAAAAAAAGAAAGTGTGAAAATTCATACTGAAAAATAATTTTCTATATAATAGTGAGTATTAATGTAATACTAATTTTATTATAAAATCAAGAAATAAATGAGCGATATCTATATAGAGTAAGAAGAGCTAGCAAGAAGCGGTATGAGAATATATCAACTATATAGTAAGAAGAGAATCTAATCATATGAATAGTCAAGTCATGGCTAATACAATTTTTTTTTAAATGCAAAAATAGCCAATGCATCCACCATAAGGCAGGAGGAACCACCTGCCCTTGTTAGGGCAAAGTGAGCTTGTTAGTCGAAATTCATGCAAAATACTATTCTTGTCAACTTGCCTGAAAATGAAAAAATCTGAATTCTGCTATTCTGAAAATCAAGTCATACCATCTGAAAGCAAAAACGTTGTCAAACGCTAAGAAATAGCGTGTGTGTGTGTGTGTGTGTGTGTGTTCAAAAGTATATATGCAGTGTTGCGTATATATCCCTGAAGTTGATTTTCAGTGCTATTCTCCCCTTTTTGACATCACATATTTGAAATCTTAATTTTTTTTCTACTGAACCAAATTTCGAATTTTGTAGCTCAAAATGTAGCTTAGGAGGTGACCAATCTAAAAATGCATAAGCATCATCAAATTTGGTAAAAAAAAAAAAAAAAAAATCAAATCCGGAAGTGAGGGAAGTTGATTACAGCGACCTCAGTGCTCAGCTCATATTCATTTTATCGAGTACCGAAAAGATAAAAGGCAAAAACGTAGACTGTAGAGTCAGACGAAATTCCGCGAAGCTTTCACCCTGCACGTTACCGACTCTGCCAGCACGTCGTCTTAGTACTGTAATACGTAATAATATTACTTGAAAATTGTTTTATGTACTTTTGGCACACTTAGCTTATATAATAACTTTTTTCAATTTGACTATTTCTTGAAAAGATTAGCACTACGACACTCGTCTTGATCAGTTCTATCATATAAGCTAAACAAAAACAAAATGTTTAGGTTTTGAATTTGCTTTTAGGGGTTACCACTGTTTTCAGCACATTTGTCCCCAGTAGTTTTTTTATTTTAAATTTTCTTTTTATATAATTAGAATAATGGGATTCCTGTAGTTGAGATCTATCAGAAAAGTTAAATTTAAATATAGTTTTCTTTTGAAAGAAGAATAATATGTGGAGTCAAAATCGATTTCAGGCGTTAATCTTTTTTTCGCCGGTTTCTTTTTAAAGCATTTTTTTTCTATTGAATATTTTTGCATATAAGTAACATGAATAGATTCCTCTCGCCGTGATCCATCATATAAGCTAAAACAAAATATAGATTTCTTTAAAAGAAAAAAATGTGGACTCAAGGTCGATTTCAAGTGTTACTCTCCCGTTTTTGACGCGCACATTTTACTGAAACTTTTTTTTCTACCAAAGCAATTTTCAAATTTTGTGGCTGAAGATGTAGCTTAGGATGTGATCAATCTAATTTGGTTAAAAACTGAGTAAGTGACAAAGCCTAGAAGTGGTCGTGAGTGAGTAAATAATAACCTTAAGAATATTATTCACACGGTAGTGTGTGAATGGTATATATACGAGATGTGCTGAAAAGTTTCTAGCTTTGGGTAAAAGAAAATACAGAGAGATCAGTTAATTATGATTTTATTCAACATATTCCCCTTTCAGATTCACACACTTATTGCAGCGGTCCTCCGGCTTTTCTAAGCCCTGTAAAAGAATTCGGAAGGTTGGGCCTCCAGTCAGGCCTTTCACGATATCCTTAAAGCCAGGAACTTTTCAGTACCTTTTCATGTGTGTGTGTGTGTGTGTGTGTGTGTGTGTGTGTGTGTGTGTGTGTGTGTGTGTATGTGTGTGTGTGTGTGTGTGTGCGTGCGTGCGTGCGTTTGTGTGTGTGTTTGTGTATATACCAATAACTATGAACTGTAGCCCCTTAAATAAATGATTCCAGTAACACTGAAAAAAAAAGAATCATCAACATCTGATATATTTCTAATAGTATCTGATAAAATAACAAATATATAATGCATATAATATATAAATAATATTTCATATGAAAAGACAGTTTGAAAATTTAGTGCTGTGCATAACATCTTCAAGTAAATAGAATATCATGTGTTTATTTTAAACATTTAGAGAAATAATTTTTGAAAATGAAATTGTAGAAGTGAAACGTTATTGGAATATTATAAATTAACCAATGAAGCAAAAAAAAAATTGATGCTAAATCAAATTAGTATTAAAATGTTTAATGTAGTATTATTTTTTAATGTAGTATTAAAATGTTTAATGTAGCATTAATTTTTAATGTAGTATTAAAATGTTTAATGCAGCCAGTGGGAAAAGGTTAATTTTAAATATGACAGCGTGCGCGTGATAACTAATATTATTTTCATAAGTAAAAGCAAAAACTTCAGACATGCTTTGATCTTATTATAACTCTTAAGCAAAGCATGCACCTTCTAAGCAAGGGAGGAGATGAGCGCTCAACAGACGATAAATAATGCCCATATGGAAGTGTGAAAGTCTATCATATTCAGAAACTAAATCATAAAGTTTGAGAAAAAAAAAAACAAAGAACAATATGGAGCTGTTTTCGCCCCCCCCCCCCACTTCTGCCTCTGCGGGCACAACATGGTCCATTGTATTACAACGTTATTGTGTAAATGTATTTGTTCAGATACGTAAACACATGTACACGCGCACATCCACACAAATATGTATGCGTGTGTGTGTGTGTAATTACAAATATGTGTGTGTGTGTGTGTGTGCTTATATACACGCCTACATACACGTATAGATAAAACTGGATTTATATGCATATATTTTCTGAGAGTGAATGATAATATAAGACTAAGAAGCCAAGATCATGGAGTAAAGAAAAATGTTTGATTGTTCGACTAAATTTATGGATTAAAAAAAACTAGGTTTCCCACCATTTACAGACTGGTTACTAGGTTGTTCCTTCATCAGTTGAGATTTTTCTTTATTTCGATCTATTGAAAGTTTAGTGTGGAAAGCTGGCAGAATCTTTAGCAGGCTGGACAAAAAGGCTGAGCGGCGTTTCAGCCGCCTTTATGTTCTGAGCTCAAATTCTGCTGAGCACGACTTAATCTTTCATCCTTTCGGCTCGATAAAATAAGTACCAGTTGAGCACTGGTGGTGGGGGGTCGATGTAATCGACTTTCTCCCCCCCCCCCGCCTCCCGAAATTACTGGCCGTGTACCAGAATTTGAAACTAATATACTAAAGGTTTAAAACAGCTTCTGGCGGTGATGATGGTGGCAGAGGTGGTGGTGATGGTGGTGGTGCTGGTGGTGGTGGAGATGTCAGAGATGGTAATGATGGTGATATTGGAGATGATAAAGAGACGGGGTGGAGGAGTATAGTGGTAGAGGAGGAT
>NC_068997.1:679543-684361 GCF_001194135.2 Octopus bimaculoides
GTGTGTGTGTGTGTGTGTGTGTGTGTGTGTGTGTGTGTGTGTGTGTGTGTGTGTGTGTGTGTGTGTGTGTGTGAATTCCTGTGTGTTTGTTTGAATAATCACATGTATATATATGATATACACTCATATTATGTATATATATTTATATAAATATGTATATATACATATATGCATATATATACATACATACATTTTACACAGTCATATCTTGTATAAACAAACACACGCACACAAACACACGCACACAAACACACGCACACACACACACACACACTTACTCACGTGCGCGCATGGGATAAACAAAATAACGGGAACACTATTTTAATTTAACTGTTATTTCTATTGGCAATATGACAAATTCAAAACTGTTTCTAACCTGTATATGTATTTATGTTTTTGTTATGCCCTGTACTCCGTGGTATAAACATCTGTTTTTCTTCTTTTTTTCTTTTTCATTTTGCAAATATTTATATTTAAATAAGTTAAAATGTTCAGCCTATCTAATTTCCAAAGAGGACAAGTTGTTGGAGTTCGGATAAGTGGTGCTTTAATGTTTTGAGAGGTACATTCGAAAACCAAATTTGAACCAGCTCTGGTAAGCATAATTCTAGATGGAGAGCAAAGCTCACTGAGAAAGACCGAAGAATACTGAAACATTGAATCTAAAAATCTATCGAACTATGGCAGCAAAAGTGGAATCAGTGTTAGACTGCTACTTTGCCAAAACCTTTTGTTGTGAGTTCCGAAAAGCTGTAAATCGTGGGAGAGCTGCAAAAGCTAAACCTCTGCTTTAAAATTGTGAGATTATCAGAAGTGGTCCATGGTTCAATGGAATGAAGTCCAATTATCTGATAAATCATTATTTACTCTTTTTCCACTTGTTTTTGGCTGGAGACAGCCCAGATAAGCCTTCAACCCTGGCTGGCCATAACCGTGAACCATGGCGGTGGCTAAGAGAGATTTGGACAGCCCTATCACGAAATACTTTTAGTTTTTTTAGTTGTTTTACATAGAAGAATTAAAGTCAATAATTATCTGAGTATTTTGGCTGTTCATGACCATCCTATGAGACAACACTATTCTCTCATGGTAGCGCTATCTTCCAGGACGAGAATGCGCCGATTCATACAGCTAAAGTTAGTCAAAATTGGTAATCAGATCTCAATATAACTGAAAATTTATGGTATATTTTGGAACAGTAAGGGAAGAGCAATTTCTTGCCGCTAACGTCGCTGAAAGAGTTAAAATAGGTTTGGCTCATAATTCACCTAGCAACTGCTCAGGATCTGTGCGCGTCAACTCCAGGTGGACTAACTCCAAATTAAATAAGAAAACTTTCATTTAACAAGGCGTTTCCATTATTTGGTCCAAACCTCACGCGCGCGCCAGAATTTTCAGAGTTCATACCGGATTCAATTAGAAACAGCTTTCATAAAGGCTTTTAAAATTCTTAACTCGCTATTTCAATGCCTTCATTTTCTTCAAGTTTTTTTTACAAATTCATAAGTTTTTCTTTCATCCATATTTGTAATCCGGTTTTACATTTCTAGCCCGATATCTACGGCGTTGCTATTAATTTTATTCACTGTCCAGAATCGTTTTGTGGACAAGGTAATACGGACCAGTGCATGTACTGATTTTATCAATCTTTAGCAATGTTTTCGTAAATAAAAACCAGGTTTCAAGCCAATAAAATGCAGAGAATTCTTTATTAATTGCTGGAAGCATCGAGAATATTCTGGCATTACCGTTTGTAATAGCTTTTTATATTCCAGTCGAACAACGTCACAAAATTCCTTTAAATGTGTTATATGATCAGTTTTTTATCCATACATCTATCCATCCATTGTCTTCGCCCACTAATCCTATGAAGATCGTGGTGGCAGTGTCCTCAGGTACCCCCTCCATAGAGTTCTACCAGAAGTAACGGTCAGTAGCCTTTTCGGGTGGATTCTCAAGCGTGACCAACTAAAACTATGGATATTATCCAACCATCTCATTCTTGGTCTACCTCCAGTTCTCGTGCCATTTGGTTGGCTTGAAGAAGCTGTCTTGCGATTCCTCTCTGCGCCATTCTAATCACATGTCTGTAGTACCGGAGTTGTAACCGTTCAATGCAATGAAGTAGTAACCTTGATATCCAAGGTTAACATTCCATTTCGGAGGAACCCATTTCGGCCGCTTTTATCCATGATAGAGCATTCATGATCATAGGTAAGGTTAAGTACAAAATCCGAACTGAAGATAGCAAGTTTGGCTTTTTTTTTTTACCAACCATTTCTCTTCTAGGGTTAGAATGCTTAGAATGCTGGAGCTGCCGATTTTGTTGTGCCAGCACCTGCAATTCTAGCATTCCATTCAGCCTTCTGCTTCCCATCACAAGAGAACGTGTAAACTACAGCCAGTGCCAATATAGTTCCTTCCAAGTTTGGTTTTTAATTAGTGATGATGTTCTTGCCTTTTCGTTTTACGTCGACAAAATTTGTATTATAGATGTCTCTTCAAAACCCAGCAAGCTCTTATACGAACACGTGTTTGTCAAATAACTGAGTCGAATCTCTCAGAGAGCCTTGGGCAAGTTTCTTTCACGATAGCCGCAAATCAATCAATGTCTTGTGAATGGAATTTAGTAGACGGGAAACTATTGAAACCCGTCGTTTATGTATGTATGTATGTATGTTTGTATGTATGTATGTATGTATGTATGTACGTATGTATGTATGTGTGTGTGTGTGTATGTATGTATGTATGTATGTATGTATGTATGTATGTACGTATGTATATACGTGTACAGTTTGCGTGTGGATGTGTGTGTTTGCGTGGGTGAATGATTGCATGTGTGAGTAATTGCATGTGTGAACTTGTATTATCAAATAAGAATTGGAATAACATAGATGACACGTGTTAATTTGTTTTGAACGTTCATCTTGTAAAAGGATTTTTGTTGATTTAACTAACAAAGTTTAAAGAAATTAATAGGATTTTAGTCAATGTTGAAATATAAGAAGCAATTATATTTATATTGCTCAAAGCTTATTAACTGCGGGATTCGTCCAAGGAAAAGTTCCTTAAAGACGTCGTGTATTAAAAGCATGGAATTCTTCAAATCAGACGAAATGAATCGCCCCGGAGCTGAACGAGAACGATGAATATCAATACTATTCCAGCTCGGCGGCACCGTATGTGCATAAATAAAACACATGCATTATGTGATACCGGTAGTGTGACATCTTTTCTGCTTACGTTATTAGACTTCTGGTGCAACGCCGTTGCACGTCTGCAGATAGATCTTACGCAACCTGCATGTAAACCTCAGACCAGCGAATCGAGTTCGTTAGGTGACTCGGGTATACGGTGCCGACTAGCTGAAACAACAGCAAAATATCGATATTCAACCGTTCTCTTTCACCTACGGGCGATTCGTTTCGTCTCATTTGAGGTATTCAGTGTTTTTTGTAACACTCGATATCTTAAGGGTTTATTGACTGCGTGATTGCCTGGGCGAATCACGCAGTCAATAAACGCATAAACAAACCATATATATTAAATATGTGACATTGGTAATGCTTGCATTACCAATGCGACAATATTAGAGCCGCTTCAAATTCAAAATTTAATCTATGTATATGTTTGTGTGTGTGCGCGCGCGTGTGTGTGTGAGTATCTCTCTGTCTATAGATAGACAGACAAATACATACATACATACATACATACATACATACATACATACATATCAATACATAGATGCGCACACTTGGGTGTATGCATCGACAGTTCAACCAACATACCACGTCAACCACATATCTACAAACACCGGGGACTTGCTTAACTCAAAGTCTTGTTGTTTTCTTAGCAATCGGCTTGAACTCTCTCAAGAAGGAAAAATTAAGCTCAAAGAAAAACCATACATATATAGAAAGGAGAAAGTTGATTCGAAGAATACAGATCCACTCCATCACTGGAACTATAAAACTTTTGCAGAAGTTTATCATTTAAGTATATATGTGCACGTCTAGACATGCAACTATATGCATGAGAATACATAAGTAAAACAAAACATACAATCTGCACCAGCACTGACTCCAATACTGCATGTATACACACATAAATGTAAAAATACCCTGTTGCTGTTGTCGAAATTCCAGTGAAGGAGCCTTGTATTTAGGTGAGAAACCAACTCTTTCTGTATTGACTAGAAATCTTGAAATAAAACCGAATAAGGACACACACACACACACACACACACACACACACACACACACACACACACACACACACACATACATACATACATACATACATACATACATACATACATACACAATGCTTGCTCTCTACATAAGTTCAGGGAAATTTAATGTGTAATTTCTCCGCAATCAAAAAATGGTGCGTGCACACGTCACACGAGTAAGATACGAATATCATGATTTATGTAGTGTTAATAGTGTGCTTGTCACACTTACATGACGATTGGAAAGCGAGGTGAAGTGCATTTGAAACGTGTCTAGCTTCCAGGTAGGTTGTGAGACTAGTAATTATGCGGCCTATTTAGATGTGTGGTTGAAACCAATAAGCAGCTATGTTGAAAGGAAGCTGTGTGTTTCACAACCGGACATTGAATCTTCTGGCTGCCAACTTGACGCTGGTAATCCGAGGAAGGCGGTGAAATACAGGTGTTTCTTTGATGTCGGTAATTTAGCAGTAATAATTTCTCTGTGAAAACTGTAGGGAAGGGATAATGATGTTATTAAGCAGTAGAGCTTCTTGTTGTTGTTGTTGTTGTTGTTGTTGTTGTTGTTGTTGTTGTTGGTGGTGGTG
>NC_068997.1:684371-687924 GCF_001194135.2 Octopus bimaculoides
CTGATTAGTGGCAACGTTTTCCGTCGGAGCGATTTTGTTGGGGGCAGGTGATAGATAACTGATGGTAATCAGAACCTTGTGTGCGAGCGTCTGTAAGTATATGCATGTGTGTATATGTGCTTGTGTATGTATATGTGTGTACGAATGCATGTGTATATATACCTATGTATGAATGTAAGTATGTGTGTATGTAGATATGTGTACCTGTGCGTATATGTGCGTGTATGTGTGTGTGCATGTATGTAGGCATATATGAATACACACATGCCCATTTATATAATGACCGTAAGATGGGAGAGGTGTAGATTGCTATGGCAACAATAAACATGCGTGTTACATGCCAAGTAATCTGTTGGTATAGCTTGTACTTTTATTGGTTTGTCACGGAGGGATTCCTTACGCTATGAATAACAGATTGCCAGTAACAACAGCAACGACAGTAACAACAACAACTATACATTCACTTATACTACTTCTATTTGTACAGTGATAATAAGGAGGAGGAAGAGGAGGAATTTTAATAAATATAGGCCCTTTAGTGGTAAAACCGTTAGCACGTCGGACAAAATGCTTAACGGCATTTCGTCCGTCTTTACGTTCTGAGTTCAAATTCTGTCGAGGTCGACTTTGCCTTTCATCCTTTCGGAGTTGATAAAATAAGCACCTGTTGAACATTAAGGCCGATGTAATCGACGTACCCCACCTCTAAAATTGCTGGCCTTGTGCCAAAATTTGAAACCAACAAATAACGGCCCAGGATATTGAAACCAATAGAAAGACGAAGCAAAAACACACAAAGAAGGGTTACATCAGCTGAAAAGAAGTTGACAAACAAAATACATGTTTCTCAATAGGAGAGGGGTATTACTAAATGTTATACGAAGTAAAACCCTCGCAAAGATGCGGATTATCCTGTCATCCCCAAGACATCAAAAGCGCTCTCTCTCTCTCTCTCTCTCTCTCTCTCTCTCTCTCTCTCTCTTAGTTTCTTTCCTTCTATTTAGAAAAGCATACTCGAAGTAGGTCCGTTCAACTTTACTAGTTTTGCTCCTGACTCCAGCTTCCGTTAAACAAACTAGAACGAAACACTTCCCTATCGACCTTCCCCTTTACATACAATTTGAAGAATTTGATGACATTCTGAACAGAAAGTAAAATGCATGTCTTCAAATCATATTGCCCAGTCTTGGCTAAAAAGGAATATTTTCACAGACACGACAGAGTTGGGACCTGTTATGCACTGAAAGCTATGTCAACACTATGGAATAACAACAGAAAAAAGATGGTATAGACACAACCCAGAAAAGGTCACAGAAAATGAGAAAGCAACCATACTCTGGAATATGCCAATACACACAGAGAAATTAAGGCCAATAGTCCGGATAAAGTTGTCAGAGATCACCAAGAAAAAATGCTTCCTAATCGATAATTTTCTCTAAAAGAAACGGAGAAACTTTTAAAATACAAAGATCTGGAAATAGAAGAAACTCGAATGTGGGGCCTAAAAGCAGAAACAATTCCTATTATAGTAGGTGCATTAGGTATGAAGAAAACATTCAGACAAATACATAACAAAAACACCAGGACTTACAAGTATATATAACATACAGAAAATAGCACTACTAGGCACCGCACACATCCTACGTAAAACATTTTCAGTACAGTGAAAATAAGACTATCACAACAAACCACAGTACATACCCAAGGTACACAGAGCTGCACTCGGTAGTGCAGGTGAAAGCACGTGATAAAAATAAGACTACTGAATAATAACAATAATAGAATAGGAATAACAATAATAGAAAAGGAAGTCAGACATAATCTTAATTGAGAAAGAAAACAAAGAATAGGAAGCCAGACATATTCGTAATTGAGAAAGAAAACAAACTATGCTGGATCATAGATATAGCATGCCCAGCTGACAACAAGGTATGCGATAAGGAAGAAAGAAAAGTCGAGAGATATAACAGGTAAGCTTGGGAAGTTAAGCAGTTGTGGTCGATGAAAAAGGTAGCAGTAGTACCAATAATTGTCGGAGACCTAGGAACAGTGAGCAAAAATCTTGAGAAGTACGTGGAACAAATAGGGGTTGCAATAACTGTGGAGCACTTACAGAAAACAGCACTGCTTGGAACCGCTCGAATACTCCGGAAGATGGTCGAAAAATAAGAGGTGTTACTTTAGTTCACTGGTAGTGAACAGCTGACACCGTAGTACATCTCCAGCGTTAGAAGTTGTGCAAAGACAATGATGATGATGATGATGATGATGATGATGATGATGATGATAATAATAATAATAATAATAATAATAATAATAATAATAATAATAATAATAATAATAATAAAATACCCCGATGCAGTACCAGGCAGTGGCTCTAATAGCTTCTGATCTTAATTGATTGGAAGTGTTATCATGTCCATTGTTTTGTCTTGGTATAAAAAGATGGGCTACAGCAAATATATACCACAGATTTGCTTGTCAGTTATTTGACCTTAACCAGTTGAGTATGTCTCTTAGTGGCCGACGATATGTGCATCTCTGATCACGAGCAGAAGTAGTGGGCGAGCATGATAGCCATATATTGAGATGAATTCTTTGAGGTTTGGATAATTCACCTCTGGAAACATTCCTTATTCAGAGACCTTTTGCGTTGGATGGGCTGCTCGATCTGAAGAAAATTCTAACTGGACCCCAACTGCAAGCTGATGTGCTGTTTATCTTGATATGAAATCACCATGTAGTGCACGTATGGATATGATACATGTGTCTGGTGTACCCTTACCAGGCGGGTAGTCATGATGGGAATACTGGGCTTCGTATATTTTACCACAGAATCATTTTGATGGAAAGCACTACTTTCTAACTCAATAATGATAATAATCTTTTCTACTATAGGCACAAACCTTGAATTTTTGTGGGAGGGGATAAGTCGATTGCATAGACCCTAGTATTCAACTGGTATTTATTTTATCGAGCTCGAAGGATGAAAGGCAAAGTTGACCCCGGGGGAATGTGAACTCAGAACACAAAGACGGACGGAATGCTGCAAAGCATTTTGCCCGGCATGCTAACAATTCTGCCAGCTAATAATAAAAATAGCAACAACAGCAAAAATAACAACAATGATAATAATATCAACAACAGCAATAACAAGATGAATTCAGTGAAAGGAAGTCAAGTAGCATTTGGATAAAGGGAAGTTATCAAAAGAACGTTGTTCACACGTTTTCACGTACACTGCTGGTTGCTTGTATCAATGTTGTTCTCTTGTACAAACATAAATATAATTTTGCACATATTTGAATAATTTATGTATAAGTAGTGTCTGTGTATGTATGTGTGCGTGCGTGCGTGTATGTAGTGTGTGTGTGTGTGGTGGTGGGGGAGGGGTGAGTGTATGTGTTTGATAGTGTATGTATGTCAGTTCATGGCATATCTTAGCCAGTATGTATGTACATGTGTTTATATGATGGTACATTTATATGCTCTTATACGAATGCGTATATATATATATATATATATATATATATATATATATATATATATATAT
>NC_068997.1:690104-691596 GCF_001194135.2 Octopus bimaculoides
ATATATATATATATATATATATATACACATACATATACATATATGCGCGTGCGCAACCACATTTAGCTTTGTTACACATATATATATATGCAACAGTGTGTATGTGTTTTGATATCTGTGTTTGACAGATGGTGATCGATAAGTTATGTAGGGTACTCAGAATGTATATAATGGACTACATGTTTTCGACTAAAGACATGAACACGGTACTCCAGCGTGGGCACATTGTCTGAAATTAGTAAAAATGTCTGAAACTTGTAAAAAAAAGTACATATATATATACGTCTACAATCATACATTCATATATACACACATTCACATATAGATACGTACATTATTATACGAGTATACATATGTACACACATATGCATATGAATATATATATATATATATGTATATATATATATATATATGTGTGTGTGTGTGTGTGTGTGTGTGTGTGTGTATGTGTGTGTATATATATATGTGTGTGTGTGTGTCTGTATCAAATTTCTTATACATAAATTGCATATATAAATATATATACACACACAGACACACACACATATATATATATATATATAGAGAGAGAGAGAGAGAGAGAGAGAGAGGAAGAGAGAAAGGGCAGACAGAAGGGAGAGAGAGGGGAAATATAGATAGATACATATAAATATAGATATTGATATATATGTATGTATGTATGTATGTATGTATGTATGTATGTATGTATGTATGTATGCATGTATGTAGATGTGTGTATGTGTGTGCGTTTTTGTTTAGGGAGGATGAATATGAGTATGTATATATGTTTATACAAATGGATTTTTTTTATATATAATATGTAAATCTGTTTACAGAGAGTAAAAGTCGGATATGGATTACAAGAGAGTAGAGGCAAGAGGAATAAAGAGAAATAAGAGAGGAGTTAATGTGAGGAAGAGAAGAGGGTTTAAAGAGGGCGTTCGAAAGAGAGAAAGGGTGAAAGAGAAGTGATTCCAAATAACATGAAAACCAAAATTATTTTGGCCAGGAATATTTGCTTAGTAGGGTGGATTTATTTTTTCGTTATTGACCTCTGCTACAAGTCATCAGAGTTGAGATGACTGCTCGGCCAGAGATCAAAGAAGTCCAATTAGGAACGATGTTGTTGAGTTAACAAGACACTAATGAGGTGTCTATAGGCTGCAAACATATGTGGCGGTTGCAGTCTGTGAGTGAGTTCCATGTGAAACCGAACAGACTTTGAGCCGTGGGGCAAAGGACTTGCTAGCCTCGACGATTCCTGTTCAGTTAACTTTTGCAAAGACAAGTTGAACAGAAAAGAAAATATCCTCTAATCTTTCCTGCTTTATCCCTGTTTTCTTATGCTTGTTTCACGTTCACATAGACATACACATAAATATATATGTATGTTTGTATGTATGTATGTATATATGTATGTATGTATGTATGTATGAATGTGTGTATTTATGTATATATATATATATATATATATATATATATATATATATAT
>NC_068997.1:692114-694195 GCF_001194135.2 Octopus bimaculoides
ATGGCTCAGTGGTTAGAGCGTCAGGTGTACAAATGTGAGGTTGCTAGTTCGATTCCCGAACCGGGCTCTGTGTTCTTGAGTTAGATACTTTATTTGACGTTGCTCCAGTTCACTCAACTGTAGAAATGAGCTGCAACGTCACTGGTGCCAAGCTGTAACGGCCTTTGCCTTTCCCTTGGATAACATCTGTGGCGTGAGACGGGGAGGCTGTTATGCCTGGGCAACTGCCAGTCTTCCACAAACAATCTAACCCGGATTTGTACCTCGGTGGGAAACTTTCTAGGTGCAATCTAATGGTCATTCGCGTGTGAATCTGAGTGGGGAATATGTTGAATAAAATAATAATTAACTGATTCTCCTACATTTACTTTTACCCAAAGCCAGAAACTTTTCAGTACCTCCTCCTACATGCATACATACATACATACATACATACGTACGTACGTACATACATAGATACATACATATATGCACACGAATACGTGGATATTTACCACAAATAGACACCAATGCGCGTGGTTATGACCGGTGAAAATATTGTATCAGATTGTAACCATTTATCCATCTAAGTCACAAAGTTACTATCAGTAGGAGTAATACAATTATCATTTTCATACCAGTTACAGCTTTAAAATTATTTTATTCAACGGCGAGATATCATGACATAACATTGTCCAATATTTGATATAAAATATTTAAGGTAATAACAACAGTATTATTGGCATGAATAGTTGATATTTAAAATCTCATAATCATAATTCAAAGAGAACTTGAATAGAACATCTGCAACAGAAAAGAATGAATAATTGGAAAATTATTCAAGTTTTGAGTTAGGAATGAAAAAATGTAAAACATGTATTTATTTAAAGAATAGAATCTATTCTGGTTGTGAATAGAAATTCATTTAACTTAAAAGTAGAAAAGCATTAAGACATGTTTGTATATGAGAAATATAAGTCGCGTCGCGTACATCCACATGTGTGTGTGTGTATTTGCATATATATATATATATATATACTTACACATAGAGACAATGCACACGCAAAAAGGCACACACGCACACACGTTGAAAACAATTTTCATCTGATCAATATGTATGTATGTATGTATGTATGTATGTATGTATGTATGTATAATTTAGCCGACACTTGTTAGTGAATATGACTGCTAGCTTGGGTAGGATTACGTGTGGATGTGAAAATCTTATTGTATCATACAGCACTTCTTCAAGGGTATTTACTTATAAGTTTAGAAGGCATGTACCTGTATTTGGGCAATAGAGGCAATTGCACTGAGGTGAAAAAATCATGCGAGAGTGTTGTGTATGTGCGGGAATTAATTTCGTCTTGTTAATCTTAGGTAATGATGAGGCAATATTATCTGTACAACTAATTATAAGGTTGTAATAAATCTCTGAACGAGATATTAACAGTAGCTGCACGACAACGTGATGTATATTTGCCACTTAAATGCGGCTAACCCCTAAGGGTGATTACTACTGTGACGAAAGAACTCTGGACGAAGTACAATTAATATAAAATAAAGCTGAAGCAAGTAAACACCAAATATATAGTGCGTGTGTTTTTATTGGCTAAACTGGTAACATGACCATCCCCAAATACAATATTATATATATATTTCTGTATAAGGCTATATTTTACTGTCAAATTTAATTCAAACATATAATTTGCCTTACACGTCTTCAGGGAGAAAATTAAGAACAAAAAAATTTAGAACAAGAGGTAAATACCAAAACATCGTCTCTAAGTCCAGTCCATATTCAAATTTGTCCTTAAATAACTCGTTAAATAAGTTCCTTCTTGAATAAAGGTCCGTTAAAGGGAGACAACCCCTCATAATACTATCAATAATATTAATAATATTATTGGTAAGTTATAAACAATCCTCTATTACAATGGAAATCTATACTATATTATCTCTAGGAGCTATTGTAAAAACCACAGCTGCTATTGGTAAATTATACATTGATATGGCCTGCCTTAAGACCTAATATTATGCTATAATGTACTATAAATTATAAACAAACCTCTATTACAATGGAAATCTATACTATATTATCT
>NC_068997.1:694591-695683 GCF_001194135.2 Octopus bimaculoides
CCTTAGAGAATAATATGAAATATAGTTCTAAATTACATAACGAACAGTATCTCCTACACTTGTCGTACGGGAACGACCTCTCGATGACCGACCATTCTAACGAATATTGCTTTTTTTGCTCTTTCAGTTCCCAGATGAATTTACTAAGACTAGTGCTTGCTATTTTACTTCTATCTCTAAAGGTACTATAATGATTAGATAATCTTTTACAGATTTGTCCCGAAGTACACCCTAGGTATCGGCTAACATCTGTCTGAGTCCTTACCTTACATTAATAAACTACATTTCTAACTCTCGCATTAGGGCCTTCAAACTTCAATCTTCTGGGGTTGACCTCTGTTACTGTAATCAAATTCCGATTATTATTACCATTACCACTATTATTAATACCGCTATTATTATTATCATTTATATCAGGGTTCATATCGCTATCCACCCCTATTTCTTTTGATTTAGGTATTTTAAAATTATGAGCTGCAATTATTTGGGCTAAGTTCATAGTGTTTGAAAAACCAAATCTAATGGTATGTGTATTAATAATTTTACTATAGTGTGAATTCTTTGGGAAATGTCTGCTTATCACCTCTCTAAACTGTGCAATCAAGTTAGATTTAATATTCCAACCAAAAGGGACTATGAACCAAACATTATCATCTTTAGTATTATCACAGTCACTAGTATAATTCTTTGGATATATAACCAAGGAGAACGATCCTTAAGGAGTCTACTTTAGACTTTTTGCGGTGAAATCTCTTGCTACATTGGTAACGATTACATGTTTTTCTATGAACATATATATATACACATATATGTATGTATATATATATATCCATTCATAGTCTTACTTGTTTCAGTCATTTGACTGCGGCCATGCTGGAGCACTCCTTGAAGGGCTTTAGTCAAACAAATCGACCCCAGGACTTACTTTTTAAGGTTAGTATTTATTCTATCGGTTTCTTTTGCCGAACCGCTAATTTGCGGAGACATAAATACACCAACACTGGCTGTCAAGCGGTGATGGGGGAACAAAAACGCTCGCACAAATATATATACATACATACATACATACATACATACATACATATATATATA
>NC_068997.1:695930-698993 GCF_001194135.2 Octopus bimaculoides
ATATATATATATATATATATATATATATATATATACATATATATATAGACATACATACATGTATGTATGTATATGCATACATACACAGACAGACAGACAGACGAACAGACAGACAGACAGATAGACAGGCAGATAGATAGATAGATAGATAGATAGATAGATAGATAGATAGATAGATAGATAGATAGATAGATAGATAGATAGATCAAAACAAAAGATAAATGTCTCTATATTCTGACTGATTCTTCTTAATTGTCGGTCTTCAAAATGATTTAAAGCTTTAGACCTAATTCCTAGCTGGCATTGTTTCCAACATGAGCCCCTTCCGGCCAATCTAAAACTACAGCTGACTTTCAGCAAAGAAAATGACAGCGTGAATATGGCGACTGAATGTCTTGTAGAAATATGTATGTGTTATTGCCGTCACCTCCGTCGTTTTCACTGATCCATCCATCCATCCATCCATCCATTTACACGGCGCTATATCTATGAATATGGGAGCAACACGCCTAAATTAATGTCATGTCTAACAAGAGCTAGCCAAACTAGCATTGATTAAACTATTTTATTTCTGAGTAATTACTCAATAGCAGCCGGCTTCATAAAATATCGTCGTCATCGTCGTCATCACGTTTACCTAGCTCTGTAAATGCAGTCAGCTCTATCACCCGTTGAGGTTTGCCATCTGTATTCTGATGTTGGCCAAATGGAGTTAAAAATTGTTCTTCATTATGCATAAATACAATATGATTTATTCTTTGATTGATTTTAGCCAATGAAATCTCTACTGTTTATATAATATCAATTCTCTCTCCAAATTAACTTGTCTGAACAATGGCTGCTGTTTGAATATTTATTGTATAAGCACTTTAATAGAGTTTAACAGAAATTCTATCTCTATACACACATATGCATGTATGTATAATATATCTATCTGCTAATGTGTATGTTTGTATTTAGTATCCTAACGTTAGATGGGTGCATGTATGTATGTTTGTATGTGTGCGTATATGTATGCATATGTGAATGTGTGTGTATGTGTGTGCACAGCTGTATGAGATGCATACAACGTGGGTGAATATAAATACATATCTTTGTATGTTTGTGCATATATGCACATATGAATGTGTGTGGGTAGGTAGGTATGTACGTACATAAGTATGTATGTAAGCGTATGTGTGTGTCTGTGTGTGTCCAAAGGCATGTGATGACGTGTTTGCTGAAATGAAAATCACAAATAACGAATATATATACGTATATGCGTATATATAATTATTATATGGATATACGTGTGTGTGTGTGTGTGTGTGTGTGTGTGTGTGTGTGTGTATACACATACATATATCTTTATATAATATATATATATATATATATATATATATATACAGAGAAAGAGAGATAGAGAGAGAGTAAATGGGCAAATGTTCATGTATATGCCTGTGTATTTATACACACATGCTTGTGTTTGTGTGTGCGCGCACATATGTGCATGCATGTGCATGTTGGTGTGTACATATGTGTGTGCTAATGCATATATGTGCGTATGTATGACTGCTTTTAATGAAACATTTATCTATGTCTCTGTGAAGGAGATCGCAACAGCTGTAAGGACATTCTCTCCACTTCCACCCCACCCCCTAATATTTAGTACATTTGCTATAACATAGTCGCCATTCATTACCGTTTTGACTGATGAAAAATGTCTCACATTTAAAAACACTCTACAAAGTAATAATCAATTTTACCAGAAGGCAGTAGCTTCATTTGTGAGAGAAATCGAAGTAGTTAGCCCTTTGTTTCCATTCAAAATGTTCCAAATTAATAAATACTATGTATAAATATTAATTTACATAAGCATCTTTCATGTTATTACCGTTTTGTAGTTTTATTGTTTCTTTGTAGTTAGTTGAGAAGTTTTATGCTGCTAGTTTTCAGATTAAGGTAAGGTGGCGATATGGCAGAATCGTTCGCACTCGGAGCAAAATGCTTGACAGCATTTCGTTCGTATTTCTGTTCTGAGTTCAAATGCCGCCGAGGTCGACTTTGCCTTTCATGCTTTTCGAGGACGATAAAATAAGTAGCAGTTGAGCATTGAGGTCGATGTAATCGACTTAACCCCACCCCACCCAGAATTGCTGACCTTGTGCCAAAATGTGAAAGAAATTTTCAGATTAAGATGGGTACAAAGTAGTTACTATGTAAAGTAGAGAGACAAGAGAAACGTTATCTTAATAAACTATTAGTTTATTCTCCTTTTAGGTTAACCTTATAGTTTGATCATTTCTTCAGCAAACGTCTTAAGGATTATCTATCTTATCCAACCACAGCGGAGAGGAATCCAAACGTTGAACGCCGGATTAAATGATCTGCAGCGTTTCACTCCATTCCCCTTGCTTACGAATCCAACACTACCTCAAAAGAAGATAAATATTTTAAATAGAAAAAAACAAAGAAAAATTGTTTATAGAGACAGTTATATATAAGAAAAGAAATCAAAAGTTATGCTGATGTATAAAAGTGGTTCCCAAATTTTTTAGCGCTCCATTCCATAAACATAGACAATTTTCTGCAGCAAATTCAAAACAATTGTACATCACAAATAAAATTTAACCTAATAAAACCATTATTTCATTGTTTTTACATAAGTCGCCTCGCTTTTGTCCACCCCATTATCGCCCCACTTTTCTTCAATGCCGCCCTGCCTGTCTCACCGCCCCAGGAGTGTGGTATATGATTTAAGCGGCTTTCTTCCCAGTTGCGTGGTCTTGGGTTCAGTCCCACTGCGTGGCATTTCGGGCAAGTGTCTTCTGCTATAGAGCCGGACCGACTGAAGTCTTGGAAGACGTCAATTAAAAGAAGCTCGACGTGTACACACATACACACATTTGTATATGCATATGTATTTGTAGATATATATGTATACATATATATATATATATGTATATATATATATATACATATATATATACATATATATATATATAGGTATTTGCGTACACACACGCACATACACACACACACATACACACATACTATTACATATATATATTATGTATATATATA
>NC_068997.1:699033-702087 GCF_001194135.2 Octopus bimaculoides
ATATATATATACGTGTCTTTGTGTTTGTGCTTGTTCTCCTCCACCGACAGACAACCGGTATTGGTTTGTTCACGTCGTTGTAACACAGCGGTTCGGGAAAAGAGACCAACAGAATAAGTACAAGGTTTTAAAAAGACAGGTTCTGGGGCCGAATCTTTCGACTAAATCCTTCAAGACAGTATCTCAGCATGACTGGAGACCAATGACAAAAACAAATAAAATTTTTTTAAAAAAACGCTTTGATGGACAATGGTTCTAAATGTGTTGAGAACAGATGATATTAGACGCTGATAATATCGTTAGAACTGCTGCATCTCAAGAACAAAACGGTCGAATAGCAGCTAGTGCCATTTTAACGTCTGGCAGGGTTGAGCTCTTGGATTGGTGAATATAGGGGGTTAAGGATTAGAATAAGAAAAGTTCGATACCAGTATGATAATGCATCTAATTTTACAGCTATTAACAGGAATTGCAACTGTTTAATACAGTTCTACTGACTACTATTACTTCTGCCAAACTATTCTTTCAGTAAGAAACTAATGATGGTCGACATCAACAGATAGTAAATACAATTTGTTAATGTGTATGCATATGGCATGAAGGTGTATGAGAGAATGTATGTTGCTATGTATGACTATATGTGTACGTGAGTTTGTTTAATGCGCGCGCGTGTGTGTGTGTGTGTGTGTGTGTGTGTGTGTGTGTTGTTTTAACGTAATCCACTTGCCATCCAATTATATAGTCTTACCCTTTACTCCCTGGTGGATTAGCTGAAGGGTATCTGAGAAAAAGAAGACAGGTGGAATGGTTAGATCTAATAAATCTACTGCATCAAAATGACATAACATTAAAAAGGAACAAACTACAGACACTCCTCCGTCTTTAGTTTTAGTAATTCTTCAAGTTAACCAGCACCAAGTAACCAGGAATTGTTCTCAGAGTAAACGGAATCTTTTTTCGTATTTCTGACCATAATGAACCCAAATGTGTCTGATACTTTTTCAATGTTTTTATTCTTCTTATTCTTCTTATTATTTTTCTCTGTTATTATTCGTGTTTCTTTTATAGTTCTTTATTAATTTATGGATTGGTCGAAGCGTCATTTGTTCTTTGATTGGGTCTCGGAGTGCGTGGAATGAAAGTTATGTCAGAGGGTAAAGAATTCTTTCCATTTACTAAAAACAAAGTATTAGAAAAGACTGATTATCTTGGTTGTTGATAGCAGCCAGAAGTAGAAGAGAAGAACTGGTAGGGTGAGATGGGAGAATCTTGTAGAAATCTAATACAAATGAGAAATAAGTACATTAGGAGGGCAGCTGGTAGGGGGTGGGGTGCGTATAGTACTGAGAAATAACAAGGAATGGATGTGTGTGTGTTGTGAGAACTAGAAAAGGATTGAAAGATTGATATTAAATAGTGGTTTAGAAAGTGAATGACACTAAGAGAGGAAAATACATAGATAGATTGCTAGATAGATAAACTGACACATATGTACACACACACACACACACACACAGAACTATACAAGTAATATATGTTGAAAAGATGGGTAACTCCGAAGATTCACCAAGTCCGACTTGTCAAATCTATCTATCTATCTATATTCATATATATATATATATATATATATATATATATATATATATATATATACACATACATACATACATACATACATACATACATACACACACACACACACAAACACACACATACAGACACATATCTTACCCTTTAACAAGAATAGTATTGAGAGTGACTTCGAAGTTTCGACCAGATAAGCCATCATCAGACTGCGAGTAAATCCTATATATATATATATATATATATATATATGCATATATATATAATATATATATATCTTATTTATTATATACATATATCCACATATATATGTACATATATATTACTTATTTATATATATATATATATATATATACATACATGCATGTATACACATGCACACGCAGACACACACATACACATATACATATACATTTTCTAAATTATCTGTCTGTCTGTATTTCTCTCCCTTCCTCTCTCTCTCTCTCTCTCTCTCTCTCTCTCTCTTTCTGTAAGATTCACACAGGCGCGCGCGCACCACTGACTTACGCACACAAGCATACACACAGATAGATAGATAGATAGATAGATAGATAGATAGATAGATAGATAGATAGATAGATGAAGATGATAGAAATAAGGGGATGAAAATGTAAAATTAGTGTCCCTTGGATGAGACGGTAAGGGGGTAACGTTAAAATTAGTTGTAAAAGCCCAAACAATGCTTAACAAGAGAAAAAATAATGGAAAGGAAACCCTATTTTACTCTATTGTCCACTAATAATACAGCTTATGATCTTTTTACGCCCAATTTCTGTAACGAGATCTATAGGAGAAGGAGGGGGCAATCTAGCATCTGCTCTGCTTCACAGGCCATCGACGAGGAGGTGAGTGTTAGTGGTGGGGAAGAGAGCTGTGGAGAGGAGAAGGATGAGAATGTAGGGAGTGAAGGGAAATAGTAGTAGCTGGGGAGGAAGAATAAATGATAATGGGTGATATCAAGAGAGAGAGAGAGAGAGAGAAAGTGAGGGGAAGAGTGAAAGTGAGTGTATAAAATAAAGGGAGAGTGGGAGTGAAAGGCAGGCGGTGATTTGTTATTTGCGATGAGAGAAGAGAATTGATAATTTTATACAGGGAGAGAGTGTTTGGGTAAGTGAGTAGGAATACATAATTAGGGTGGGGGTGTAATGGAGAAACTGGTGGGATGGGAGGAAAAGGTGGAATAGGAGGGAGAAGGAGGAGGAGGAGGAGGAGAAAATGAAGGAGAAGATGATGAAGAAGAACAACAACAATGACGACGACGACGACGAGAGAAAGTAGATGACAGTAATGAAGCTGACGAATAATTAAAATAATGATGAGGAGGATGAGAATGCTGAGGAAGATGAGAACGTCGTCGAAGAAATTCCTTTAAAAAAATTGAATTTTAGGAGTAAAACCTGAAAAGAAAAAAAAAAGATGAATTGCTGAAGGAGAAAGTAAAAAGTGTTG
>NC_068997.1:702392-703786 GCF_001194135.2 Octopus bimaculoides
GATGAAGAAAGAAGAAGATATGAAAGAAACGGAAGATGAAAGAATAGTGAGAATTTCTTACATAATAATAATAATAATAATAATAATAATAATAATAATGATAATAATGATAATAGTTATTATTATTATCATTATTATTATTTTCACAATAATAAATAAAAATTTCTTACAAGAGAATAACAATGAGGGAAGAAGAAGAAGAAGAAGAAGAAGAAGAAGAAGAAGAAGAAGAAGAAGAAGAAGAAGAAGAAGAATTCGTCGTTTCTCCTTGATGTTTCCATTATCAGTGAGAAAATTGTTATCCTCTTAAGCCGTCTTATTAAAGTAATGGCGGTTTTGAAGAGGTCGAAGAAAAGAGACGAAAACTGCGTCTTTTGTATCAACTCAGCAATTGGCATGAGTGAAGCAAATGAAGCAATGACATATGACTAATTCAATAAGTCATTGAACTATTGGTAAAGTCAAGAGGAGGATGTGTGTGGAAGGTAGAGGAGGCGGTAAAGTAATAAACAGACGGAAAGACAGTCGTTATGACTGTAATGGTACCAACCTGTTTATGTCGAAAATTTACATGACCTTTAGCGTGTCAGTGGCTGTGTGTGTGTATGTGTGTGCGTGCGTGCGTGCGTGTACGCGCTCGCACAAATTTTTGAATATGTATATGTTACTGTGATACACATGTATATGCATATATCCGTATATGTATGTGTGCGTGTTTGTATGTATGTATGTATGTATTTATGTATGTATGAAAATGTGTACATGTATTTGTATATGTATATATGTGTGTATGCGTGTATTTCTATGTATGCGTGTGCATGAGTGGAAACAAGGATCACTTGATGATGAGAAACTGAATTTTTATTGGGAACTACTTACTCCGAACTTCTCAGTTTTGATCTTCGAACAAATAAATATATATACATACTAGCTGTTTTTCCCGGTTTCACTCGGGCAGTGTGGTGAATTTGGTTAAAGGCTACTTCCTATGTATATTTTGAATAATAAAAAGAACTAAATTAAAAGAAACAAAAATTCCAAAAACAAAAAAAGTAAGAACAACCCAAAAACAATATGATGCTAAGGATTTTGCGGGTCGATATTGTAAAACTAACTTCACGTGTGTACCCATAGCCCCATGTAGTCACAGAACCTTATTTGTGGCATAACCTCGCCTTAAAAGAAAAATATATGGTAGTGCGGTTGTTGTATTGGCGACACAAGAATGTTAATCGAAACTGTTCAAGATCAATCATAGGTTGGACGTTCATGTACACTGATTAGAATTGTGAATTTCAATTATTGAAAACGCGTTCCCGGATGGATACAATTGTGCAGAGTCCGTTTGTCTCAATATGGAAAAGCTGTTTGAATGTCGACGTTTGAAGACATTT
>NC_068997.1:703891-707871 GCF_001194135.2 Octopus bimaculoides
TGCACAAAAAATTGAAATTATTTTTTTTCTGTGCCTCTGATTAAAATTTTCGAAACACAAACCCAGCCACATTACTTGGAAAAAAATAATCTTTATTGTGCTGGTTTTTCGTAAAATTTCGCGCATGGGAAAGGCAACAAAATCGCCCCTCCCCACTTTGAATGGGATATTCCTATCTTAAAAAGTAATAATCGATTATCTCGGTAACCATGGGAGTTGGAGGGCAATAAAAATCTCCTGAACATGAGCGGACCATGCTGCCGCTCTGTGCTGAATTTCACGCGATTCCACTGCACCGTTCTCGAGTGAATCTGCCGACACTCAATCAATCAATTAATCAATCAATCAAGCAATCAAGAACACTGCAATTTATAGTATAGATATACTTATTTAGGTAGATAGGTACTCGTGTGTATGTGTGTGTGTGTGTGTGTGTGTGTGTGTGTGTTTTCTTTTTTCACATTTGAATTAATAGTTAATTTTAACCGGTCACCTGCCAGGTAGCAAGGTTCAGAAAGAAAGTATCTTGTTTCGTTCGTTATCCTTTAAATTTTAAGAAGGTTTTGCAAATTTTCATTATCCCAGATATCGTGATCATATGTAGCGTATGAATTAAGAAGTTGCATTCTCTCTCCAAGAACCCGAGTTCAGCCGTTCTTTGCCATATATCCTGTTGCTCCAATAATAGTAGACATGTAGCTGAAAATGCATCTTGGATACTGGATTTGTAAACGCTTTAGTGTTGGTCCATATATATTGTCTTTGTCTTGTATTTTTCTGTCAAGAGCACAGAGGGCAGCCGAATTACACCACAGTAGCATTTTTTCTTGCGGTCCCACGAAACAATATCTGGCCGGTTGTGTTTTAACTTGATAACTGTTCCAAGTTTTAAATTCCACCAATATTCTTTTAAGATATTGGTTTCAAGAGAGTTAACTTTGTTGGTATTGTCTTATTTTCTTATTCTGTTCCTGACTGTTCTGGCCACTGCATCCTGCTGCAGGAGCAGATAATATTTAGAAGACATTCTCTCGCAGTTGGTAATAATGTGGTTGATGTCTTCAGATTTAATGTTGCACAGCTTACATTTGATATCCGTCAATGTCTTCTGCCTTTTATGCTAAGGCATTAGGTGAAGGATCCCTTGTCCTTGAATTGCATGCGAGTGAACTTCAAAGTGGAACATCATAAACTTGTGAATATTCCATGCCAATCTTTTTTTATATGATTTAGTGCCTTCTTAAACTTATGTCTCTCATGCCAAGTACCCATGCACTACATTCCCAATGTACTAGTTCCTTTTTTTATTTCATTGTTCTGATAAACAAAATTTAACACTTCCACTTGCGCAGAGATCTGCCTCAGCTCTTATTTCATGTCTTTTCTCAAATTCATTTGCTCTCCTAAAGATGCTGCTATTTTCGTGTCGTGCACATATGATTGTGATGCAAGTGACGGCTTTATCCTTATCAGATGGGTAGTCAGGATGGGTATAATGGGCTTCGCACATTTTACACTGCTCTCTCACTCAATAATAATAATGAATACCCTGATGCAGTACCAGGCTGCGGCTCTCATGGCTTTCGATCTTAACTGATTGGAAGTGTTATCATGTACATTGCTTTGTCTTGGTATAAAGAGACGGGCTACAGCAAATATTCTCCTCAATATCACAGATTTGCTTGTCAGTTACTTGACCTTAACCAGTTGAGCATGTCCCTTGGTGGCTGACGATATGTGCATCTCTGATCACGAGCAGAAGTAGTGGGGGAACATCATAGTCATGTGTTGAAAGGAATTCTTTGGGGTTTGAATAATTCACCTTTGTAAACATGGGTGTTTTGTTCAACATCCTTAAACAAACCTTATTCAGGGACCTTTTGCGCTGTTTATCTTGATATGAGATCACCATGTCGAGCATATATGGTTGTGATGTATACCCTTATCAGACAGGTATACCCTTATCAGACGGGTAATCATGATGGGCATATTGGGCTTCGTATATTTGTATTGGACTTTTTATATTTGTCACTTTGATGGCATGAGCTGCTCTCACTCAATAATAATAATGATGGTGATGACGTTGTTGTTGTTGTTGGTGGTGGTGGTGGTGGTGGTTGTGGTGGTGACGATGATGATGAGAAAAGGTAGTAGTAGTAGTAGTAGTAGTAGTAGTAGTAGTAGTAGAAGAAGAAGAAGATGTTGTCGTTTGAAGGCGTCTAACTGGTGATTAGGGGCTGCAGTCACGATCGCAAGATGGTGGTTTCGATTCCCAGCCTGTCTCTAGTTTGTGCTCTTGAGCAAAACATTTCATTTCACGTAGCTCCAGTCCACTCACCTGTAAGTAGGTTACCACTGTGACACACTAACTTTCCGCCTAGGGATGGAATGCTGGCCTCTCCGCCTAACCAACGGAGGGACATTATTCGAAAGCTACAATAATGCGAGGAAGCGCACTATGATCAGCGGTGTATAACAACATCCGATAGTCCAATACTACAGTGGTATAGTAGTAGTAATAGTAGTAGTAGTAGTAGTAGTAGTAGTAGTAGTAGTAGTGGTGGTGGTGGTGGTGGTGGTGGTGGCAGAAGCAGCAGCAGCACTAGTAGTAGTAGTAGTAGTAGTAGTAGTAGTAGTAGCATTAACAGTAGTAGTAGTAGTAGTAGTAGTAGTAGTAGTAGTAGTAGTAGTAGTAGTAAAAATACTCATTATTGATTGATCCTTCAGTTGCAATGGATCTAAAACATTCTCTTGTCAGTGGATTTCTATGAAGATTCGTCTTTAACAGTTTACCGTCATCGTTGGCGCAGCTGCAAACCACTTCCTTTCTGCGTCTCCTCATACCAGCCCCATTACTACCACAGCTGAAAGTGAAAGTAACAGCGATACTATTCTCTCTTTATAAACCCAACAACTCTTGCCTCTAACTTTCTCTCCTCAATAACGTCGTCACCGCTGCCAAATGTTTTGTTTTTTTTATCCCGCTTCGTTCTGTCCTTCCTTGTAAAAATCATCATAATCGTTATTTTTGTGCTGTTAACATTAATTATTACAGCTGTTTGATCAGCCTTCGTTTTGTTTTCATTTTCACATTTCCTTTTGTCTGACTTCACTTCGCCCATACAAAATGTAAAATACGTTTCTCCGCATGTGCGCGTGTTTGTGTATGTATGTGTGTGTGTGTGTGTGTGTGTGTGTGTGTGAGAGAGAGAGAGAGAGAGAGAGAGAGAGAGAGAGAGAGAGAGAGAGAGAGAGAGAGAATGTGCGTACGTACATTATAAAACCATATGATTTCAAAATATCAAATTTTAAGAAATTATTTTAGTTTTTGCGCATGTGAAAATACACTTGGCAGACTTAAACACACCAGCACATGGCCACACATAGAATAAGCACATCTTATCTACCTATCTACCTATCTACCTATCTACCTATCTACCTATCTAGCTATCTACCTATCTACCTATCTACCTATCTAGCTAGCTAGCTAAGAGAAGGTGCGTAGTTAGAGTAATGCAGACAATTTCGGAAGACAGTTGTTTCGATTCCCAGGCGGGCCGCGTGTTGTGTTCTTGTATGTATAAATTATTATTATTATTACTATTATTATTATTATTAACACGCCAGGCAAAATGCTTAGCAGCATTTCATCCGTTCTTACGTTCTGACTTCAAACTCCGCTGAGGTCGACTTTGCCTTTCATCCTTTCGGGGTCGATAAATTAAGTACCAGTTGCGTACTGGAGCCGCTCTAATCGACTGGCCCCCTCCTCAAAAATTTCGGGCCTTGTGCCTAGAGTAGAAAAAATTATTATTATTATTATTATTATTATTATTATTATTATTAATAATAATAATAATAATAATAATAATAATAATAATAATAATAATAATAATAATATTGAGGCAGCGAGCTGCCAGAATCGTTAGCAGGCTGGACAAAATGCTCAGCGGTATTTCGCCCGCTGCTACGTTCTGACT
>NC_068997.1:708813-710904 GCF_001194135.2 Octopus bimaculoides
GTGTGTATGTATGTGTGTATATATATATGCATATATATGTATATACATATATACAGACACATACATACATATATGTGTGTGTGTGTATATATATACATACATATATATATATATATATATATATATATATATAATTTTTCAAAGTAAACTCTGTAATCGTTACCAATATAGCAGGAGATTTCACCTCAAAAAATCAAAATTAGACTCCTTAGGGATCATTCTCCTTGTTTATATATCCAAAGTTTTAAATTTTTACATTTAAGAAAGAGATTTGACGCTAATAATGGATATTAGCGTCAAATCTCTCTCTTAAATTTAAAACTTTGGATATATATATATATACATATACACACACACACGCACACATATACATACATACATATATATATATATGATATGCTTATGTTGTCCTCTGCATATTCAAACACTCTAAGTCTTTCACTCCCAACCTGCAAAAAAGCCAGGACGTGACACCTAGACGGATAGGGGGCGCCACCAGTACGTGGCTAGTAACTCATTCATTGACTCGGAAAGGATCATTATTATTAAACATCACTACAATGTTTTTATTTAAACTTCCCAAAACCAAAATTGAAAAATAGCTATGGGGCTGTTACTGATAGCAAAATACAAACCCAAACCATCAATACTCACAGATATATCACACATAAATTATCATGAAATCTACCACAGTTTAACCATTGTATTCTTTTTACATTCGGCATTATAACATCTATAACTGTTGTCAGTTATTACAGTATTCTCATGATATGTGTTTACCGTGCTCAAACAACGCACCAGATAAATGTTTTATTCTGATGAGGAGACCAGAAAGATCTCAACGCAAAAAGCGATACAAGGTTTAGGAACAGTATTCTTCCAAATTAAACTCAAAGAATTAATAAGGAAATATTTTTTTTTAAATCCGTAATAAAGAGTTATATCGTATACGAGTTATACTCGAACATAATCGTTTCTTTAATGCAAGATGTTCGAAGAGCTTTTCTTTTCCATTTTACACAGGTGCGTGTGTGTGTGTGCGTGTATGTGTGCGTGTATGTGTGCGTGTGTGTGTTCGCCGTTGTATACGTACGTGCGTTTATGTGTGTACATGCGAGCGTGCGTGTGGGAAAATGTTTGGATGCCTTATCAGGTCTTTTGTAACGGATAATGAAATCTGCAAAGAATACTTTGAGGTAACTTATTTTACTGTCGGATTTTATCTCCGTTGAAACGTAAGAGTTCTTGAAAGAATTTTAAAACAGGTTTGTTAGTCAAATCATTTAGATGAGATTTATTCCTACGCCTGTATTTTGATGTCATCTCATTTCCATGCAAACAGATTTTTCTTTTTTTTTTTTTTCGTATTTTCGTACGAGTTTTGTCTGGAAAAGTAGAGTTCCTATTTCCATCATCCTTGATCCTCCGTTGTCGCATCCCAGAGGAAGTAATATTGGCCTTTTTATTGTGACACAGAAGGTAGAGCCAATATGATTTGTGCAGGCATAGCACCTAAAATTTGAATTTTGACCTTTACATTCAGACGACATCATTCGGTTGTTTATTTTTGTTTATCAGTGTATAGTAAATATTAAGTGTGTGTATATTTTTGCAGCGTGATCAATTATAAATATCAATTCCATTATTAATTGTCTATGGACGGTGTAGTAGAGCACAGATAATTATCTAATTAGTCTTATTCTGTTTTGTTTGACGTCGTTGTGCACCGGTTAAAATTCATCTTCCTGCAGTAATGTCTTCCATAATTATATTAAAACCTTGATTATAATACTCAGGCAAATCACGCACCAACAATTCTTCATCAAAGAGGGACTAAGAAGTCTAGAAAGGTGATAACGGGCTTCGAAAAATTTTACTGTTGGAAACAAACAGCGAGTAGCTCATCCGAAAATATCAAAGACTGCGATAAAAAAATATAAAACTAGAATACCTTTATGTGTGTATGTAGTATGTGCGTGTGTCTGAGTTGTTTATGTAACATGCATGAATATATATAAAATTATCTAAATATATATATATGTATGTATATATATGTGTGTATATATATGTATATATGTGTGTATATATATA
>NC_068997.1:711004-722088 GCF_001194135.2 Octopus bimaculoides
TATTATTATTATTATTATTATTATTATTATTATTATTCAGTGGGAGAGCAATGCATGCCATCAAAGTGACACTGTGGCACAAATATACGAAGCCCATTATACCCATCATGACTACCCGTCGGATAAGGATACACCAGACACATACACCACACAACTATATGTGCGCAACATGATGATCTTATGAACAGCACATGACCTTGCAGGCGGGGCCCAGTAAGAATTTTCTTCTCATGGGGTAGCCCATCCCGCTTAATGGGCTAGTTTAAGGATGATGGATATAATAGCCATGTTTCCAGAGGTGAATTATTCAAACTCCAAAGAATTCCTCTCAACACATAGCTATGATGTTCACCCACTACTTCTGCTCATGATCATAGATGCACATATAATCAGCCACTAAGTGACATGCTCAACTAGATAAGGTCAAGCAACTGACAAGCAAATCTGTGATTTTGAGAAGAATAGCTGTAGCCCATCCTTTATACCAAGACAAAACATGTACATGGTAACACTTCCAATCAGTTAAGATCAGAAGCCATGAAACCCACTGCTTGACACTTGCTCGTCTATCGGTATATATCGCACATCGCTCACGTAGCTTTGTTATTTACATTGTTACACAAAGTTATATACTGAATATTTGTTATCGTTATAGAAATAATCTAACCAGGACCTTAGTGAGCTGGTTAGTTCTTCGCAATCTGCAGCCTTTAGAGGCTATTTTGGGGTTTCTTTACTAGACACACACCTCAATTTTTGTTTAAAAATATGGCGGAAGAAGATTGTTCGCCCGTCGAAATGAACAGCCAGTTATCTGCAGAACAGAACAGCCAAGTCAGGGACAGTAATAGTAGCAGCAGCAGCAGCAGAAGCAGCAGCAGTAACAATAACAACAATAACATAGCATGAGAAATGTACGAATGTAATTTTCCGCTGCATTCAGCACCGCCATCACCAAATACAGGCATAACAAAAGAGATCAATAACAACAAAATGCAACAACACTAGCTAGAAAACTGCCACCTCTACCACCACCGTCAGTAGCTATAACAATCCTACCATCATCGCCACTAACATCATTAATGAAACAAACTAGAACAAGGAAAACGAACCGTGTAAATCTTCTGTTAGCGGTTTCGCCCACGCGACGCAGTAAATAAATGACGAAATTATTGTAAATGAAAAATAAATGTAAAAGTGCAAAACGTACGTTGGAGAAATGTGAGTGGAATGTATCACTGAATGTCCCTAGATCTGTTTAGCAAGAAACTAATTTGCGGATATTTCTATACAAAACTATTGGAACAAGAAGTAAAAGAAAAGAGCAGGTAACACATCAACAGTTACAAAAATGTCTGCGACCAATTTATAAAAGCAACACTTACATAGCCATTGGGGAATATATGGAACTAATCAAAGTGAGATTCGCTTCAGAGTAGGAGGCTAAAAAACACTCATTGAATACCTAAAGAGAAATGAACTCATCTTCATTTCCATTTACCGTGGCTGAAGGTTGTTTAAAATAAGAATGCTAATATACAACCAGAAATCAACATCTGCTGGTTAGTGGCAGCGGTTCTCTTTGGCATAGAATAGAAAACCAGACACTGAGAATACAGACGCAGAACTGTTTAGGACAAGTAGTGCAGTAGTTAATACAGGCGGATAAGGCAAGTGTCAAGGCCATCCCGGACTTCACAACCCTACCAGCTGGCACAAAGTTTTACGTGACTGTTGAGGGAGAAGGCCAAGATGTCGTCTGCGCGGGTCACAAATCACTGCAAAGCCTTTTGCCCACAGCAAAGGGGATCAACACTCCTGCCGATACCATCGCCATTACCATCACCAAAACACCAACAGAAAATACATCAATAACCACACCAACAGAGTAGATGACTACAACACCACCAACAGAACCGAAACTAACAGCTACGAAAACAGTAGCAACAACAGTTTACTGCACCATCCACAGCAGCAGCCCAACAGACAACGACAACAGTATCAGAAAAAGAAACACAAAGAAAAACCAACAGCTACTTCCACAAAGCACGAAGAACCTCTCCAAAACATATTCCTCTCCTCTTCGGACCATTCGGACATGTCTTGTAATGAAGCCTAAATGGCAAACGGTCAGCAAGGTCAAGAAAAGAAAGAGGGACAAAAACACCAACACAAAAAACTGCTAGATACGAACAAATGGGAGAGTCACCCTTGAACAACAATGCTCAAACACCTCAAAAACTAACATCGTCAGCATGATCTCCATCGCTACCACATCCACTTCTACTATCACAGACACAACCGCTACAAGTACAACCTAATTCACTCGTGCAACAAACAGTTTGATAACAAATCCGAACACGAGCAAAATTTAAGCATCGTTAACTATACTGCCATAAATACCACTAACAAAGCACTAATGGAATACATACGCAGTCATACAGATATCAGTCAGAGAAATGTCATCACACTGATAACCAACATACCTACACACATAAAGTTTATACAAATAAATAAAACACATATAACACATTAAAAAACAAATAGCTTGATGTGGTGGGAAATTTTACTAAACCGTTAAGAAACGACTATACAAAGAGCTGCTTGTGGAAACGCTTACATCTCACCAGAGGGATAGAACACCCATCCCCCGTCACTCACAAAGCTACGATTAAGTAGCTCTCTTCTCTTCTCCGTCAATTTCCTTGTCCAGTATGGCCTTGCTTAGGATAGGCAACATAAATGTACGTGGTCTAGGGTTGCCTTCAAAACAGGGTTACCTATTCAATGACATCCGGTCACTAAGTTTAGATGTTGTGGTTGTTAGTGAGACCAGACGCTCCGAGCGACGACCTTTCATGCCCATTTTCGGTGGATACTTCAACCAGGAATGAGGATGGTAATGTTGTGTTGTTCCGAAGAGGTCTGGATCTGAAGCTATCTTCCTTATCCCAGAAGGTAAGTTGGTGGATCTAGATGTCTGGATGAGGGCAGTGGTCACAGGGGAGCGTTCAGACTGGTGGACAACCGGATTTCTTCAGACACCTGAAAGTTTTCCTGGGAATGTCTAGACTTTTAGTGCTAATGGGTGACTGGGACGCCGTTTTGCATGCACGCTTAGATTGTATGGGGCTAACTGGTAGAAGAGGGCGAAGCAAAAGCTTCGCAAACCTGCTTAGACATTTTCAACTGTTTGACAGGCACCGACTGGAATTACTGAATGTGCAAATGTGGACATGGGTGAACCGCATCGGTCATCTGGGTCATACGTAGATAGAGTATTCTGTTGGCTACAAGGACCACAAATTCGTGATCTGTACAGTCGACCGAGGTAAAGGTAGACTTCGTAGACAACGATGCGGCGTGCCCGGCTTGCCGGATTAGCGAATTAGTTAAGCGTGCGTTGACAGGGGAAATCATCAACAACAAATGGTGGTTTGATTTGGAAAGGTCAATTAGAGTAGAGTCGATTAGGTTTAGTAAGACATGAGCGATAGAAAGAAATAGAACAGAGGTAAACGTAGAAACTTATTAGAGGCGGTTACAAAAGCATCGCAATCGACTTGCTGTTGGTGGGATTGTCCATGGATTAATTCTTCAACACTAAGTACGATGGATGTGTTTTCAGAACAAAGAAACGAAAGAATGAAAGCCACTCGATGGGCTCGAGTGTCAGAGGCATAACGTGGCAACAAATCCACAATTCAGTCTTTGGTGGACCAAAGACACACATACACACATAAATATGGACACAGAAATTGAAACGTAAAAATATAAACACACACAACAGTAGAAGTTTACAAGTGACTCAAGGGATGAGTGTTTTGCGCATGTCAGTAAAGTTTGCATAGGTGTCATGGAAGAAACCTTCAGCCATTGAGTTACGCACGAGGGTGTGCTAAAAGAAAATATAGGAGGATCAGTTAATTATGATTTTATTCAACATATTCCCCTATCACATTCACACACTTATTGAAGCGGCCCTTCAATTTTCCTAAAGCGCTGTAAAAGAACTCGGAATGTTGGGTCTCTATCCAGGCCTTTTGCGATGCCCTTAAATCCAGGAACTTTTCAGCACTCTCTCGTATGTATGTATGTATGTATGTATGTATGTATGTATGTATGTATACCATTATTCAGTTTATTTCAAGATTTCTTGCCAATATGGAAAGAACCGGTCTGTAACCTAGATCCAAGGGTTCTTCATTGGAATTTCAACATCAACAACAGGATATTTTTGTATGTATGTATGTGTGTATGTATGTATGTATGTATGTATGTATGTATGTGCAGATTTATATGTTTTTGTATGCATGCATTCTCATGCATATAGTTGCATATCTAGGCATGCTCATATATATTTAAATGATTAACTTCTGGAAAGTTCTACAGATTATTATAATTCCACTGATGGATTGGATTTGTAGTCTTCGAATTAGCTTTCTCTTTCCTGGTTTTGAGAAGTTTAATTTCTCAAGATTGGTATTTAGTCACTGTGTTACATAATTACAGGTATAAACTTGAACTTGTAATCTTGTAATATATATATACGCGCTGGCATGGCTGTGTGGTAAGATAGTAAGACGTCTGCTTCCCAACCACATAATTCTTAGTTCAGTCTCAGTGTGTGGCACTGTGAGCAAATGTCTTTTACTGCGGCCTCGGGCCGATCTAAACCTTGTGAGTGAATTCAGTATGGAAACTGAAAGAAGCCCGTTGAAAAAAAAGTATATATGTATGTGTGTGAGCGTAGGTGTGTTTGTATCCCACTACCGTTTGACAACCGATGTTGGTGAGTTTACGTCTCCGTAAGAAAGCAATTCGGCCAAAGAGGCTGAGAGAACAAGTACCATGTTTAAATATTTAGAAGTGGTGTCAATTCGTTCGACTAAATATTTAGAAGTGGTGTCAATTCGTTCGACTAAAACAAGTAAAAGATAATATATGCATATCATGTTTTGTACAGATGGATCGCTCCGTACTTTGATAGATAGATAGATAGATAGATAGATACTCATTTACTTATTTACTTGTTTCAGTCATTTGACTGTGGCCATGCTGGGGCAAATCGACCCCAGGACTTATTCTTTGGAAGCCTAGTACTTATTCTATCGGTCTTTTTTGCCGAACCGCTAAGTTATGGAGACGTAAACACATCAGCATCGGTTGTCAAGCGATGTTGGGGGGGACAAACACAGTCACAGAAACATATACACACACATACATATATATATATATATATATATATATATATACATATATACGACGGGCTTCTTTTCAGTTCCCGTTTACCAAATCCACTCACAAGGCTTTGGTCGGCCCGAGGCTATAGTAGAAGACACTTGCCCAAGGTGCCACGCAGTGGGACTGAACCCAGAACCATGTGGTTGGTAAGCAAGCTACATACCACACAGCCACTCCCGTGCCTATAGATACTTATAGATAGATACTTATACTATCCCTGGTGTCAAATCAATAACTGATTGTTGTCTGTGTTATTTAACTAACAATACTCGTCAATCTGCAACTACCTCTTGTTACCGTTGTTGCACGTGTTACTGTTGCTGCTGCTGCTGTTGTTGTTGTTGGTGGTGGTGGTGGTATTGGTGGTAGTGGTGGTGGTGGCTATGTTATTCTTCTTATTGTTTTTACTAGACTTGTTAGTATTGCTGTTGTATTGCTGTTTGTTTCTTATAATATTACATGGCTGACTGTTTTGTTATATCGCTACATCGTTGCACGGTTTAATTAATGCTATTATTATTCTTAATTATCTTGTTTTTCGTAGCTGTTTGTTAGGGTTATTTTTATTTATTTATTCATATCAATATCATGCAATTTGTGAACAATAGTACTGTATTGCTTGTTATAGGTTCCAACCGACTAATCACAAGTTTCCTGCATGTCCAATTGTATGAAATGCGAAGGGAGTGTCCGTTTCATTCGGTTAAAATAAAAATCACAATGCATTTTTGCTCAATTCACCGGTTATATCGTTAGATTTCTCATTGATGTATATATATATCATTTTGTTGCTGCTGTTGTTGTTGTTTTTATTATGGCTGTTAGTGTAACTAGTGTATGTGGAGTGGTAAAATCGTTAGGGGCGTCGGACAATATCACTGCAGACAATTTTTCAGTTATTGGCCTTTTAAGTTCTGAGTTCAAATCCCATCAACATCGACGTTGTCTTTTATCCTTTTAAAGTCGTTAAAATAGAGTATGAATCGAGGACCGAAACTGATTGAACGACTAAGCTTTGCTCCCATATTTTCAGCCTTGTATTTATGCTAGAAATGTAAAAATTATTATTATTATCATAATTAGATTGTTGTTGCTACTGTTGTTGTTATTGTTGCTGCATCATACTTGTTGTTGTTGTTAAGGTGGCGAGCTGGCAGAACTGTTTGCGTGACGGGCAAAATGCTTAGCGGCATTTCGACCCTCCTTACGTTCTATGTACGACTTTGCCTTTCATCCTTTCAGAGTCGATTTTTTAAGTACTAGTGAAAAACTGGGGTCGCGTAATCAACATTTACCATCTCCACAAATTTTAGGCCTTGTGCCTTTAGTAGAAAGGATTATTATTATTATTATTATTATTATTATTATTATTATTATTATTATTATTATTATTATTATTATTATTATATATACACAACAAATGAAAGTGTCGGAAAAGAAAAAATCCTAACATCATGCTACAAGTAACCTAAGATGTCAACAACCCTCCTAAGTATCCTAGCAGTCCCTAATAACACTGTTTTCTGGAGCTGTACCAAACTGGATTTTATGCCTATTTCCTCTATCCACCTGTTCAGATCTTTAGGGTTAGTTCCCAGTGCACCTATAACTACATACGCATTTTCCTGCCAGCCAGATAATTGCTGTTTCTTTTTTCTAGTTTTTACTCCGTTTGTACTTTTGGTTTCCCTATGTTTTGCTGTGACTCTAGCAGCCTTTAATAAACTTTCTTCACTATTACTTACATAGGAGTATATATCCACTCTAGCTAACTCCACGCAGTTTTCTACTGATATTAACCCTCTTCCACTTTCCTTTCTAGGTAAGTATAATTTTGCTAGTCCTGCTCTTGGGTGGATTCCTCCATTCATATTGAATTCCTTCTCAGTTCTTCTGTCTAGCTTTGCTAATTCAGTTTTTGTCCAATCTACAAAAGCTGTTGAGTATCTACGTAATGATACTGTCCAAGTATTTACAGCCTTCACTAGATTCGGACCATTTAATTTTGACTTCATTAAGTTCCTCATCCTTCTGATGTACTCCTTCTCAATTTTCGTTTTCATTTCTATAGTTAATACTCTGTCAGATTCTAATATTCTTAGATACTTCTAACTCTCTCCTGTCTCAACGATTTAAATGTCTGGCAATCTGGTAATTGGATGCCTTTGCTACCTGTCCCGTTTTCATGACTAATATTGCACACTTATCTATGCCAAATTCCACGCTTGTATCTTTGCTGAAGAGTCTTACAGTCTGTCTTAAGGAATCTTTTTCATTCATAATAAAAAGTTTCAGATCATTCATGTTGAGCAAATGGTTAATTTTTCCATTACTATTGTTGAACTGATACCCCGCTTTTGCCTTCCTTAATACTAAACTGATCAAAAATAAGATAAATATTAAAGGGGACAATGAGTCCCCGTGAAAACAATCCTCTTGATATTAACTTTCCTTTCATTATAACTTTATTTTAGTTGCCTTAGTACTGGGTATATTCCGGAGGCCAAGAGTAGCAAGGGCACTTTTGTTTTGCTATGCATGCTAAAACTATCATCACATTTATTCCATTTTAGATGGAGAGTGCTTTCCATGGTGTATGGTCTGTACTCATCAAGGTTATCTCTTGCAGTTCACGGAGATTGGAGTTACTAGGGAGTTGCTTGATATACTTCTCAGATCCCTTCCTTATCATTCCCAACGCACCAATTACTACTGGTATTATCGTAGTTTTATTATTATTATTATTATTATTATCATTATCATCATCATCATCATCATCATCATCATCATCGTCATCATCATCATTATTATTATTATTATTATATTTTAAAAAGGATTGACGTAACTCTTCACGAAGGTAAATAATAATATTCAAGACGAAGAGCGCGATTCGATCGTATAGATATTTTATTTTAACAATATTTCAACAGTACGTCTGTCTCTGTCAAGTTGAAAATAAGAGGTGATTAAAAATTAAAAATTACAGAAATTTAAACGTAAAGTATGAACGAGAGCAACCAGCGTCCATACGTTGATGGAATGACATCATCAGTTTTTAAGTTACGTTTAAATTTCTGTAATTTTTAATTTTTAATCACCTCTTATTTTGAACTTGACAAAGACAGACGTACTGTTGAAATATTGTTCAACTAATAAAATATCTATACAATCGAATCGCGCTCTTCGTCTTGACTATTATTTTTATTATTATTATTATTATTATTATTATTATTATTATTATTATTATTATTATTATTATTATTAAAGTGGCGAGTTAGCACTCTATACAAAGCGCTTAGCAGAATTTCATCCGTCTTTACCTTCAGTGTTCAAATTCCTCTGAGGTGGTCTTTAATCTTTTCGGCGTTTATAAAGTAAGTATCAGTTGAATAATGGGTTCAATGTAATCGTCTGGACTCCTCCCCCGAAAGTGCTGGCCTTGTGCCAAAATTTAAAACCATTATTATTATTATTTTTATTATTGTTGTTGTTATCCTTTCGAGGTCGATAAAGTTAGTACCAGTTGAGCATGAGGTCGATGTAATCGACTTATTCCCTCCCACAAAATTGCTGGTCCTGTGCGAAAATTTTGAACTTATTATTATTATTATTATTATTATTATTATTATTATTATTATTATTATTATTATTACTATTTGAGTAGCGAGATGGCAGAATCGTAAGCACGTCATACAAAATACCTAGTATTTCATCCGTCTTTTCGTTCGGAGTTCAAATACCGCCGAAGTTATTTTTGCCGTTCATCCTTTCAGAGTCTATAAAAGAAACTACCAATTGAGCTCTGAAGTCGATGTCATCGACTGACCCCCACCCCTTAAAATCACTGGCCTTGTGTCAAAATTAGAAAGAATTATTATTTTTGTTAAGAAAGTTGAGGAATAAAGGGAAGAGCATCTTTGAGCTGAAATTTCTGATTTTTGTTTGCCTTTTTTTTTTTTAAATTTGTCAAAGGAAGAAGGGAAACGACCTTGATTTTATTTTTAGGCGATCTGAGATTTGTGTAGTGGGAAGAGAGGAATTAACACTTAGATATAGACTGAATGATTGCAACAAGATAGATCATATGAAAGATATCAAAGGCTTTGGGGCGGGGGCGGCAAACTTAAGGGTTACCCCAGGAAGCACACATGCGTCTTATATAGAGTTACATTGAAAATATATAATCTGATGTATTCATTTTACAGGATAAAACGTTTTCCTTTTGAGTTTGGTGACTGCTTCTAGCATCTCAAGCGACCACATAGAGCCTCCTTGGCTTAGGTTTTATTATTCTGTTATACTTACTGGTGGCACTGGATTCTTCATTTTTACTCTGTATGAATCAGCTACGTCATTGATCGCCTTCTATCACTTCTACGAAATCTTTGGTTAGAGAGTCATGGTCCTTCGCCTTTCTTTTTCAAGATCTCTGACAGATCCAACTTTTGTCAGTCTTCGGTCGGCTTAGCAAATCTGTTGCTTCTGCTATACTTTTGTTTACGTTGTCAGTACTCCTGGTGTGGTTGTTTGTGACAATACTGGTTGTTCTAGCAGACTTTACACCTGGTTCTATTGAACGAATGTGTTTCCAAATTTCTGAGTTAGGATTCGAAACCGAAACTGGATTCACGTTATAAATAAAGGGCCATCTCAATAACCAATTAATATTGTTCTTCTCTTACTTATTCGGTGCATATTATCGTTATACATAGTCGTTGTAATTGGGATCTTCGATGTTTAATAAACTGTTAAAATTGTATCTTACACTTAACTGTGTGGGGCTGATGTTAGATGAAGAGAGGTGGCGAATTGAGACCATAAGGAGTAAAGAAACGAAGAGAGGAGATTAATTCTTGTTCACGGTGAAGGCGGGAGTCCGGGTGGCATCTGAAAAAAGTCAACACGAACACAGACAGATATTGTAGCGAATGATCGGTGGAGAGAAAGTGGCGCGAGACGGGGATGTCATTGCCGAGTCTGATGTTTCGAAGGTGCTCAGTCAACCGGTCAGTCAAGCGGCGTTTGACCAATGTACAGGGAAGGACAGAAAGAACAGGAGATGCAGTAGATAACATTGCTGGAGATGCAGGTAAAGGAGTCGGTGATGTGATAGAAGCAGTGGTAGCTGCCGGTGAGGATAGTGGTGTTGGAGAAGTATGGGCTGGTGTGACAGCATGGACGAAAACAGAGGAAGGAGTCAAGTTGGGAGCCAAGAGTAGGGATAAAACTGTGGACTAGGAATTCACGCAGGTTATGGGTGCGTTTGAAGCAGAGAAGGAGTGGGCTAGGGTAGATGTGTAAAGTGGAATGGTACAAAGTCGAGTCGCGAGAAGACTCTCTCTCTCTCTCTCTCTCTCTCTCTCTCTCTCTCTCTCTCTCGGCTACAGTTCTAATAATTAAAAAAAGATTATATATGCGTAAGTATATATATATTCTTTTATTGGTTTCAGTCATTTGACTGCGGCCATGCTGGAGCACCACCTTAAGTCGAACAAATTGACCCCAAAACGTATTTTATAAGCCTAGTACTTATTCTATCGGTCTCTTTGCCGAACTGATATATTACGGGGACGTAAACAAACCAGCACCGGTTATCAAGCGATGGTGGGGGACAAACATATATATATATATATAATACAAAGAATATATATACATGTATACACACATATATGTACATACTTACATCTACATGTGTATATACATGCATATCAGGGTACAGGACGTTAGAACAATAAACTACAGACAACGGAACGAACACATAGGAAAACGGAAAGCCCCTTGGAATATCCCTTCATCAGCTGTCTCTATTCTATCTAGACGTTTCGAAGACCAGACAGGAC
>NC_068997.1:724164-725815 GCF_001194135.2 Octopus bimaculoides
CTCTCTCTCTCTCTCTTTCTCTCACTCTCTCTCTCTCTCTTTCTCTCTCTCTCTGAAAGTATCTGTCATTACAGTATCGAAATGGTGTACATATACATGTATATGTATACATATACATCTCTCTCTCTTTCTGTCTCTCTCTTTCTGTCTCTCTCTTTCTGTCTCTCTCTTTCTCTCTTTCTCTCTCTGTGAAAGTATCTGTCATTACAGTATCGAAATGTGATTGTTTCAGTTAGTGGAATAGTTTCATTTTTAAAGTGAAAGTATTTGACATGAGTGTTTTTGTTTCACTTTTGACACAATACTTAAATAGTGGAAGAGATATTATGTTGCCGTGTCCTCGAACTCTGCAAGAAGTTAAACATTTTTTTATACTAAAACACAACTGGCACCCTAAGTAAGGTATGTGTGAAATTTGAATGAAATTGGTTGCGTAGTTCTCGAGTTTTAGGGATTCACACAGACAGACAGACACACACACACACACACACATTCTCATTTTTATATATATAGATATACTACAGCTTCTTTCAGTTTCCGTCTACCAAATCCACTCACAAGGCTTTGGTCGGCCCCAGGCTATAGTAGAAGACACTTGCCCACGGTGTCACGCAGTGGGACTGAACCCGGAACCATGTGGTTGGTAGGCAAGCTACTTACCACACAAACACGTCCTCGTCCGCACCTATATATATTTCATGTAAACGGAATTAGCTGTAAATAAATTACGGCATACATATCAAAATGAAATAGAATTTTAACAGCCCTGAGCATGATTCTGCTTCTGTGAAAAAGAAAAGTGGGATAAATATACGTGTATTCACTTCGTCAGCAGAATAAGCAAAGAGAAATATTCCAGAAATAGATTTACACACGCGCGCATATATATGTATTGTATGCATATATATATATATATATATATATATATATATATATATATATATATATATATATATATATATATATATATATATATATAAACACACACACGAGCATATATATTATTTCTATTTTTGATGTGGCTTTGGGAGTATGTAGATGGGTGGATTTTATGTATGTATGTATGTATGTATGTATGTATAGATAGATAGATAGATAGATAGATAGATAGATAGATAGATAGATAGATAGATAGATAGATAGATAGATAGATAGAGATACATAGATAGAGAGTGAGAAAGAGAGTGAGAGAAAAAGAGAGAAAGTGAGAGAGAAAGAGAGAGAGAGAGAGAGAGAGAGAGAAATAGTTAAATGAAATATAAGAGACGGAGTGTGTATGTGTGTGTGTGTGTGTTTTAGAGAGAGAAAGAGAGAGAGAGATAGTTTCAGTGTGAATGTATATAAGATTGCATTGCTGACATGAATGATACGAAAGTGTATATGTTGATGACCGTAATGTGAATATGAATTCAGAGGCGAGATTTGTATGTGTGTGTGCATATGTGTGTGTGCGTGTGTGCCTGTGTGTGCCTGTATGCTTGTGTGTGTGAGTGTGTGCATGTGTATGTGTAAAGCCTGTCAATTTAGAGATTCCAGTATATGCACAATTGTATATATATCCTTAGGAATGTGCGTGGATATGTATATACATATATGTATATGTATATATATATATATATATATATATATATATATATATATATATATATAT
>NC_068997.1:726493-729275 GCF_001194135.2 Octopus bimaculoides
ATATATATATATGTATGCCTGATATCTATATATGTATATGTGCCAGCATAGTGCTATTACTACTACTACTACTACTACTACTACTACTACTACTACTACTACTACTACTACTACTACATGATCCATTAAGCTAGCTAATCTGCCGTTAGAATCCTTATATATTTCGCCTAAGCTGTAAATTAATCAGATATTTCAGTATTCAGTCTTCCTCGCATAACAAGAATCTATTGAAAAATCTATTTTCTTTTCGGTGGCTTCTGCTGCCGCTATTTGTGACTCTTCTTCTTGTTGTTGTTTTGAGGCAGTGCTGCTGCTGCTGCTGCTGCTGCTCTTGTTGTCTTTGGTTGTTGTTTTTATGGTTGATGTTGATATTGCCGTTGTTGCTTTGAGGCAATGTTGCTGCATTAACTGTTATTTTCTGCTGCTGTTTGCTCTAACTTGTTCGTTTCAGGCAATGTTGTTGGCCATGTTGCTGTTGTTGTTGTTGTTGTTTATTTGAGGAAGTGGTATTGTGGTTGTTGTTGTTGTCCTTACTGTTGTTGCTGCTGCTGCTGTTGTTGTCGTCGTTGTTGTTGTTGTTTCTATTATAATTTAAGAAATTTCATTTGTTGTTTCGCTTTTTTTAATTCCCTTTTTATTTTTTTTATTTTATCAAATAGTTATTTTCATGAAAAATGATGATGATGATAATGTTGATGATGACAACAACGACGATGCTCTTGGTGGTGGTGGTGCTGGTGGTGCTGGCGATGATGATGATGACGACCACGACGACGATGGCGATAATGATGATGATTTCTTACACTGGAACAGGGCCAGCAATGTTAGGAATAGCAATGCGCGGTCGATTGAATTGATTTGAACTCAAAGCTTAAAGAGAATATCGCTATAAACCACCAAGAAGTCTGCCGATTGTACTATTTACTCTCCTGACAGCAGCAACAAGAACAACAGCAGCAGCTAAAACAACAACAACAACAACAATGGCTTCTAAATTAGACCCAAGGACAGCAGTTTTCAGTGGGTGAAAGGACGAAAGGCATAGTTGATCTCGGCGTGGCTTGAACTCAGAACCTAAAGAGCTGGAACACAAATCATGAAAAACTTTATCCGACGCTTTAATGATTCTATCTATCCAACAGTAATTACAACAGCAACTACAACAGCAGTAACAATAATAGTAATATTAATGATAATGATGATGATTATCATTTTTCTTTTGTGTGCAAGTGGGTATACATGGGTCGTAGGTATTGAGAACAATGTAACACAAATAAGTAAGGCGGGGTTATATCAAGCAAAATATAGTAACCAAAAGCAAACGTATATAATAATAATAATTTCAACAAGAAATGCTGTCAAAGAAGAGGAGAGCGCTCAAGGTAATTCGAGGAAACCCGACACAAAATCTGGGTTATTATTACCCTATCTATAGCGTCAAAAGTGCCAGACGCAAGGTAAGCCCATTTAGCTTTGCCAGTCTTGCTAGTCTCATTTCCTTATGATAAACACACTAGAAAACAGTACCTTCCTCTTGACCCTCACTTTCGTCTACTAAATTAGTTCTTGGAGATGAGGAAATTTTGGCCAAAGAGAAATATTCCACACGAATAGAGTAAAAGTCGAATCAGAATTCTGCAAATGAAAATCTGAATAAAAGTGAATAGCGTAGGAGCAGGCTGTATGGTAAGTAGCTTCCTTACCAACCACACGTTCTGGGTTCAGTCACACTGCGAGGTATCGTGGGCAAGTGTCTTCTACTATAGCCTGGGGCCGACCAAAGCCTTGTGAGTGGATTTGGTAGACGCAAACTGAAAGAAGCCCGTCGCATATATGTATATATATGTATGTATGTGTTTGTGTGCCTGTGTTTGTCCCCCCACCCAACATCGCTTGACAACCGATGCTGGTGTGTTTACGTCCCCGTAACTTAGCGGTTCTGCAAAAGAGACCGATAGAATAAGTACTAGGCTTCCAAAGAATAAGTCCTGGGGTCGATTTGCTCGACTAAAGGCGGTGCTCCAGCATGGCCACAGTCAAATGACTGAAACAAGTAAAAGGAGTAAAAGAGAAAAGAGTATGTGACAGGTTTAATATAAAATTCTAAAGATGGTAATAATCTAAAATTCGAAATAATGAAAAACTCAAAATCAATAAAAAACCTTTCCATGGACTAAAAGAGGACCCCCTACCCGAAAGCAAAAACTTGACGATAAAGCAGCTACGATTGAAATAAAATTCTTGACTAGTGTAGACAGAGTGAAAGCATATATTTTATCTTTTGTCTTTTACTTGTTTCAGACTGCGACCATGCTGGGACACTGTCTTGAAGAACTTTAGTAGAACGAACCGACACCAGTACTTACTTTTAAGCCTAGTATTTATTCTATCCGTCACTTTTGTCGAACTGCTAAGTTACGGAAACCTAAACACACCAAAGCCAGTTGTCAAGCTGTGGTGGGACAAACACAGACACAAAGACGCACACACACACACACACACACACACACACACACACACACACATATATATATACATACTTATTTTTGGTTTAGATAATTTCATTGTTTATTTCTCCTATAGCAGAACTTTGTTATGATCGGGTATTAAGGTCTGGGTTTTAGTATTTTTAGTTCTGCTATTGCTCTATTTACTTATTCGTACATCTGTTCATATACATGTGCAAGTGTATATACATATGCATAGGTATACGTGGAAAAATGTGTGTATATATGTGTATGTGTGTATGTGTGTGTATATATGTATATGGGTATGTGTATGT
>NC_068997.1:730464-731784 GCF_001194135.2 Octopus bimaculoides
CACACACACACACATATATATATACACATACATACATACAAGTGAAGGCGCATGGCTCAGTGGTTAGAGCGTCGAGCTTACGATCGTCAGGTTGTGAGTTCGAATCCCAGACCGGGCTGCGTGTTGTGTTCTTGAGCAAGTCACTTTATTTCACGTTGCTCCATTTCACTCAGCTGTAGAAATGAGTTGTGACGTCACAGGTGCCAAGCTGTATCGGCCTTTGCCTTTCCCTTGGATAACACAGGTGGCCTGGAGAGGGGAGGCCGGTATGCATGGACGACTGCTGGTCTTCCATAAACAACCTTGCCCGGACTTGTGTCTGGGAGGGTAACTTTCTAGGTGCGATCCCATGGTCAGTCATGACCGAAGGGAGTCTCAACATATATATATATACGCGACAGGCTTCTTTCAGTTTCCGTCTACCAAATCCACTTTGGTTGGTCGGAGGCTATAGTAGAAGACACTTGCCCAAGATACCATGCAATGGGACTGAACCCAGAACCATGTGGTTGGGAAGCAAGCTTCTTACCACACAGTCACTCCTGCGCCATATGCAAATATCAATACTCCGAATCGTCTCAACCTCAAAACCACTCCCTCAAAACTACTTTCACACAACATTGAAACCCCAGCAAAGAACGTAAGTAAAAATCGAAAATGCAGAGGGACAAAGAAAAGATAGAAAACTAATCTTAGGACAAACAAAGTAAAAAAAAAAAACACTAACAAAATATAACAAAAGAAATAAGGCTTAATCAAAGAAACCCGAAACAAAGTTTTTCTATCCCTTTTGAAGCCACTTTAATTTCCGTATTGCAAGTTATACTGCACAATAAAACAACACTGTTTACCCAACACATTCCCTGTAGATCATCCAGTAAGTAATATAACAATGTGCGACCCAACGTGGGAACCTCTATGTACCCGATGGATTCTTAGAAATAACAGCCCAAACTCTTTCAAGCCACAACACTGATTAAAAAAAAAGAAAGAATATATTGGATAATGTAGTCTTAGTTATACTTCAGAAGACGATTGTGTCACTATTGGAACGCTTTTCATTATAGAGTCTATAACTGAACTAGTTACTCTTTTACTTGTTTCAGTCATTTCACTAAGGCCATGCTGGAGCACCGCCTTTAGTCAAGAAAATCGACCCCAGGACTTATTCTTTGTAAGCCTAGTACTTATTCTATCGGTCTCTTTTTGCCGAACCGCTAGATACGGGGACGTAAACACACCAACATCGGTTGTCAAGTGATGGTGGGAGGACAAACACAGACACACAAACACACATACATATATATATATATATATATA
>NC_068997.1:731988-732837 GCF_001194135.2 Octopus bimaculoides
TATACGACGGGCTTCTTTCAGTTTCCGTCTATCAAATCCACTCACAAGGCTTTGATCGGCCCGAAGCTATAGTAGAAGACACTTACCCAAGGTGCCACGCAGTGGGAATGAACCCGGAACCATGTGGTTAGTAAGCAAGCTACTTACCACACAGCCACTCCTGCGCCTATTAAAAATGTGTGCCCCAGGTGAGGATCGAACTCACGACCTCCAGATCCCTCAACATACCTTGTTTGATTATGAGACTGACGCGCTGCCTACAGCGCTACCGAGGCTTTCATTGTAATTTGTTAAAAAGTTTGTCAGGGGTCATGAAATGGTGTCATTGTTTTGACGTATATAATTTCCTGATTCAAACTCTATGGATCATACACAGGAGATAATTAAAATCAGCTTTTCAAAGCAGGGAATCATTATTTTACAACAATCCAAGAAGACCGAAGGACAATGCATCTCAGAATCCATTTTATTGAAAAGGTTTGTTGACATGTATGATTAAAAGAACTTTAAAAGAAGATTAAATATATACAAGATAATTGCATAAAGCATAACATTTTCAATGTTGACTGTAAATAAATATAAATTCAATTTTGCTTAAATCTGAATATAATAAATTATTTGATTTATGAGCGTCTTTTCAGGAAAAAAAAATACTTGTTTTGATAAAGAACGACAATTATTTTGTTCATGTACCGCCTATTTGTCAATAAAATGGACATGTTCTTTAGCTTATTTTAGTTGTCATTGGCAAGGTCATGTTGCAGCACCAACTTCAGCACCTTCACACACACACACACACACACACACACACACACACACACACACACACACACACACACACACACACAC
>NC_068997.1:734384-739741 GCF_001194135.2 Octopus bimaculoides
TATATATATATATATGTACGATGGGCTTCTTTCAGTTTCCGTCTACCAAATTCACTTACAAGGCTTTGGTCGGCGCGAGGCTATAGTAGAAGACACTTGCCCAAGGTTCCATGCAGTGGGACTGAACCAGGAACCATGTGGTTGGTAAGCAAGCTACTTACCATTCCGAGTTAGAAAACAGTGAGATCGAATGGATACAAATTATTAATTAATTAATTAACATATTCGCCTACAATTGTTTCATTTTACAAACAAAATTAAAATTACAAAACATATATGAATATGTAATTTTGCATTGTAAATACGCTTGTATGGAAAAACATGATTTTCCACACAGGGTATTTAAAATGCAAAATTTTTCTTTATATATGTTTTGTAATTTTTATTTTGTTTGTAAAATGAAACAATTGTAGGTGAATATGTTAATTTATTAATAAATTAATTTGTATCCATTAGATCTCACTGTTTTCTAACTCGAATAATAACTTTTGATATTTTACGATATTTTATATAATATATTCATTGAAGAAGTATCTCCTCAAAATATATATTAAAACAATGTATCTTGGATAAAATATCTCTGTAAGAGGCTTAAATATCCTCATTCTGACTATATATATATATATATATATATGTGTGTGTGTGTGTGTGTGTGTGTGTGTGTGTGTGTGTGTGTGTGTGTGTGTACAGGGGAACTACATGGTACCCGGATCAGTCTCACTGCGTGGTACCTTGCGTATGTGTCATGTACTATAGCCGTGGGCTGTCCAAAGCCTAGCGAGTGGATTTGGTAGACGGAAACTGAAAGAAGCCCGTCGTATATATATATATATATATATATATATATATATATATATATATATATATATATATATATTACTCAAAGAAATTCCATCTTTGACTGATTTTCACGTTTTATTTACAATCTTATAATAATATAATGTAGGATAATATAATATAAGATAATATATATATAATAGTTCTGATTGAACTAGTACTTTCATTAAACTATGCAATCTTCATATTTATGTTGTAGTGGTGACGGATATGTTTTACGATTTACAACTGTGGCGAGATGGCTAAACTGTGTGCCTTCAATACATTTGTATAGGCTCCAGAATGTCAATTTTTGCAAACTGTATTCTGACCAATCAGTGTGTGATTTTACTAAATAACTTAAGTTGAATGGTGCTTGGTTTAAGCGTCACGGTTTGTTGAACATGTCAAGAAGCCTGTATTCTGACCCTGGCCAAAGCAGTAATTGTTGGGCTATTCTTAGAAATGTTGTAAGCAACATTTCCCAAGGATTTTTACATTTCAATTATCATCATCATCATTATTAACTCTTTTATTATTGTTGTCGTTGTTGTTGGTGTTGTTGTTGTTGTTGTTGGTGGTGGTGGTGGTACGAGTAGCTGTGGTAATAGAACTTTACACTCAAGAATAAGATTATTTTTATTGACCTTTCTCTATACGTAGCTAGTATTTTCATGCTATCATTATAATGTGCACTTTTAGTACTGTTGTTGTTGTTAGTGGTAGTGGTCGTAGCAGTAGAAATAGTATTTCTAAGTGTTAAAATTATTGTTTATTTAACGTGGTTTGGAATTTATTAATAATTCTTTTCTCTGACTTTCCTTTCAAATTCACTTCGACTGTGTAGTTTATAGAATGGAAATACAAATATTTTCCGACCGCATGTTGCTAGATGGTTATTCAAAGGTATCTGACGGACATACTATGCTGACAGCATGCAGCATGCAGTGTCTATTATAGGTCTGATCTGAACTCATTTTAAAAGGATGTGTATATGTACAGATAAAATTAATAGTAATCTGTATAAGGTATCGCATCTCAAATCTAAAGCCAAGGCTTACATATATACAAGTTAGAGACATGTTGTTCACTGATGAATATATCCTTGTCTTCCACGATTCAGAGGAGATCCGAAGCTTAATGAGTACTTTTAACGATGTGACTATTAAGCGCGGCATGAACATTAATATTCAGAAAACTAAAGATCTGTAACGCTAAGATCTAATACAATCCAAATGACAAACTCAGAACTCATGATGATGGAAGAGCAGAGGAAAGTAAAGACAGACCAGTTTACCTATTTGGGAAGTACGATTAGTAATTATGGTAGGCTCAGCGAGGAAATAGGTTACTGAAGAAGTAAAGTTAAGTCGGTATTTAGGAAATTCGACTGTGGAACAACACGTGATAGTCCACGAGCAGAGTATTATATACTTTTTTGAACGTTTCTGAGACATAGACCACAAACAAGTTTAAGAAAACCCTGTTTGCATTCATGGTGAAACACGTGAAGCAAATCAGGAACACTACTTGGAAAAAAGATTAGGAACATCATCAGCCAAGAGTAAAGCAAACTTCCTAGCGTGGAAAAGATACAGGCTCAGTAAAACCTCCGATGAAATAGAATGTCCAAGCAACGATGAAAAAATCGGTTACGGAGATAAATATTCGACTTACAGCTGACTAGCTATACAAGAGATCAGAACAGATCTCTACGGAGATACAAGATCATGTTCAAATACACACAGAAGCATTAAATATTGATAACCACCGCTGGGCCACAACAGAAACCAGTGGAAGTGAGCGACCTATTTTTGACGGTACGACGTGTGTACTATCGACTCAGCTTATGGTGATAATTGTGCGTGTGTGTGCGTGCATGCGTGCATTGTGTGTGTGTGTGTGTGTTTAATGTATTTTATGGTAACTGAAATCTTAATACTATCTGGTTTCATGCATCATACCCACAGGGATAAACGGAGTGAAATTGACTGTAGCTAAGAACGATAACTTCACAATGAACACATGAATAAATTAGGTCTATGAAATCATATGTAGTCCTGTAGTAAAAAAGATTGCTATATGACTTTGGAACAACGAATATAACGACGGAATGTGTATGTGGCTGCAAGATGTATTCAAGCTATTCGATACTTCTTGATTTCTCTTGGTAGCATAAAAAATTAATTCAGTATTATAGCCTGTAACCTGTTCCTTCGTCAAAGTTGATAACAACGATATGGATTTCTCATATGAATTTGTGTAACGTTTATGTAACGATATGCATTTAAACATATATATATATACACATACATACATATATGCACATATACTTATGTATATACAGATAGATAGATAGATAGATAGATAGATAGATAGATAGATAGATAGATAGATAGATAGATAGATAGATAGATATTTGTGTGAGTGAGTACGTGTGCTTGCGTATTGTATGTTTGGCTATTCTTATGAATATATTATATAGTCATACATCATTACCTTTGTTTGGTTCAATTCAACATTGTTAACCAATGTTTACCTCACTTCGAAACAGATTTAGTATTGATTAATTAATGTTTCGTGCTCATCACATTAAGAGTTTTATTACTTAATTTACTATTTATTTCGCATGTAGATAATATCGCTAAGTTATTTCCCCCAGGCTTTATACCGTGTTGTTGCACTAGCATTTGTACATATTCTGTATAAGCATTTCTTTCTCTCTGTCGGATTGAAGAATATGAGAATATGTGAATATTTATACTTTGCTTAGAAGGTCTGATAAGATCGAAACATGTCAATTGTTGTGGTCCCCCCTCTCCACTGTCTGCCAAATAACCAGCTATTCTTCCTCTCACGATATTACGTCTTTCTAATTTTAATTAATTGAGACTCTGGTATGTCAGCCCATTAAAATAATTCTTGATTGCTTTTGCGTGGTTGAGCTCAGCATTGTTCAATAATGATTACTTTTCCTCTATATGGCTATATTAATTAAAGTTTTTGTGTTCTCCCTCACATTAAGTCTAACGCCGCTTATTTCAGTGTGTTTGTATGTGTTTGCACAACGCAGCATAATTCAGAAGAACTGGAATAAATTTACAAGTATAAAACTTCACTGTAGCTTGAAATATTCAACGGTGAATTACCCGAAGCAATAGAAGTTTGTGAAAATATGAGCCTACATGATTATTACTTGTTAAGTTGTGGAAGTATAGTCATATTTTAAATAAACATGTAATGGAAACGCATATAGTGGTACTCTTAAATATTCAATAGTTTTTTTGTGTACTATACGTGTGTGGGGGGGGGGTGTAGTAGCTGAATAGCCCGTCGTTGCCGAGCAATTTTTAGAATAGAATGTCATATAAATGTTTGTTTATTCTATGTTAGACAATGCCTTCCCCAACGGATAAGCCTCTTGATCAGGACAGATTTGTGCAATTTTTTGCAAAAGGACTTCATTGAGGATATTCTTTTCTTTTTAAATTATTTACTTGTCTGTTCGACCGTTTCACAGAACATTATTCATTAAGACTTACTAAAACTTCAGAAGTTCTTACAACTTTGGTCATCGTAATGCTTTGCTTTCGTTTTGTTTAATAAAAATTCCTCCTCGTAACAATTTTGCTTTCATTTTGTGATCGACAGCTATCATGTAGAAAATGCCATCTTCCAAATCCTGTTTTCTGAGTAAGTAAAATTGGTTAAACATTAAACCTCACTAATATTTTTCTGCAATTTTTCTGGAACAAATAAACAACAAAGTCGGATTTAACGTGGGAAATTCTTTTAATATACCAAATTTGAAAACTTTGACGCAAATTCAAAATTTCACAATATGCTGCAGCAGCAAGGAAGACTCTCCGAAAGTAGAGAGACAGACTGTTATAGGACGTTACAAACACACAAACTTATAAACGTACACACAGTTAATCACGAGTTTAAAATGGTGTATAGTAGATATAAGTATGTACGTATATGTGTGTGTATATATATGTATGTGTGTGTCTGTGTGTGAGTGCTTCATTGCGATGGACAGCAGAAAAGCCACCTACCTCTTCTCTCCTGAGAGTTACGTATCCCTCATACCGATCTTTCTTTCCCATCTTCGGCGTTTTAAAAGTTACTTATGTGTATGTGCATGTGTGTGTGTATGCATGTGTCTATGTATTTACGAAAGTATGTATGCAACGTCACGCGTATTATCTATGAATGACAGCTGTATTAACGTAACATCCCACTGCCACTCCATGTTTCACAATGCTTATCTCCACTTCTCTGATATCAGCCACACTCACTATGCCACGCATTTCCCTCACACTAACAATCTTTTTACCCTTCTCATTTTATCAAATAATATCCTAACTCTCCTAGGGGACCCGTTATAGATTTTTATTGAAATCCAATTAGCTTATAATTGAACTGGATGTTAGTTTAACAAGTATGCAAAGTTTCGTCAAGATTGGTTTACTGGTGTAGGCAGCAAGATGGTAACAGTCAGATCGACAGACAAAAATTCCCATTTATGCATGAGATGT